>NW_024098226.1:0-60000 GCF_016545835.1 Crotalus tigris | reverse complement strand
GGAATGAAGCTGCAGGATAAACTGCTATTCCCAATATGTATTTCGCTCCAGTTGCTTTGGCTGAGCTATTTTTCTTGTCTCAGATGCTTTTCTGAATCATGTGTCATAATTGTTTAATGGGAAGTGAAAGCTCTTCTAATTTCTTGTTGATCTAGCCCTTTTAAAATCTAGAATGCAGTTTGGCAAAGGGATTCCTCCACCTCCCCATTCAATAGGACAAAATATCTACAAAATAGTATTTTTGTGTTATCCATTATTGTATTTCAATTCTGCATTGGCTGAGCATCTGTAGAGAGGTTAGGGAGAATCAAATGAGATAAGGGAGGGGAAAGGTGGATGGAGGGATGGTGAAAAGGAAAGGGGAGGAGAGGAGAGGAAAGGAAAGGAAGATAAAAGGAGGAAGAGAAGGGAAGGGAAGGGAAGGGAAGGGAAGGAAGGAAGGAAGGAAGGAAGGAAGGAAGGAAGGAAGGAAGGAAGGAAGGAAGGAAGGAAGGAAGGAAGGAAGTTGCTATGGACTTTTCTATCACTTACTCATTGCTTACATAGAAAAGTATGGCACTTTAGTGTATACTTTACATTATCTATAGATTGGCATATACTTTGAGAAATGTCCATCAATTTCCCCCACGGATTTGGGAAGACGCCTTTTCAAAAATAACATCTTCCCTCCATTTGCCCAACATACAAAATAACATGCTTCTTTCTAAACATGTTGTGTGTTTACAGAACAGATGAGACATGCTAACATATATCCTTACATGAGACTCATCTGTATGTTTCTTGTATAAGGACTCATTAATCTTGTTATTAAGAAACACCAGGTTGTACTATATCAGAAACAAAAAGCTCACTTTTCCCAAGAAAGAAATTTATAGGTGTACAGCCGTTCTGCCATTTATTTACAGTAAGTTTTAAAGACTTAATTAGTTTCACCTAGACTATTGCTCAGTCCCACCTATGCACCGTTGATTGAGAACGGTGTGCCATGAGGGAATCTCTGAAGAGAATCACATTATTTTTGGCTCAAGAAAAGCCATGTCGGATTTACTTTATATTTGTAGGTGGGAAAATCCAGGGATGTTGTATTGAGTCATTTGTTCAATTTATATCCCTCTTTCCTCCAGGAGTTCAAGGGAGAATAACTAATACTTTCTTCTCCAATTTTCCCATATCTCATAAAAAGAATTCTGTAAAATAAATTTGAACTGCAAGGTAATATTGGCTCAAAGCCACCTGGTAACTTTGGTGGCGATGTGTGGGCCTCAACCTGGAATTCCTGGACCTCACTTTAGCTGATTAAATAATATCCTAATCTGCTTTCTTTCTCACTTTGAATCTTGTAATCATAGAATCGCAGGACCTTGGAGGTCTAGTCAACCCCTTGCACAAGGCAAGAGTCTTTATACCATTCTAGTGTAGAAAGAAAAAACGGTTCAGTTCCAAGCCGGGAGTAAATAAAATGGAGGCTGGCTGCTTAGGAAAGAAGGTTTAATGATGAGAAGAACCAGCAACAGCATGCAGTCCTGGGACAGCTGACCAAATGGAGTTGAGTGTGGGTGGGTTTTTAATATCTTCTTTGTGGTTTTGTGTTTGAGATGCCTGTTGTGAGATGTACTCTGAGTGTGCCCTTTTGGTATTCTAATTGTTGTTGTCTGACTCCCATTGTGGTCCTGTCCTATCCTTGGAGGTGGGTGGGGGAATGTACATTCTTAATCCCATCAGCTGTGGGGGCTGAAGCCATTTTGCTTATTAATAGTGTGCCCCAGTCTTTCTGGATTTGGATTATCAAATCTCTATTTCTAAAGATTGACCTCCTGAGAAAAGGGAGGCTGGTCTTCTGTCTTTGTTAGGATTTTTTCTGCCTTTCTCCCTTAGGGGAACTATTCTATCCTGCTTTTTTAAATATTTCCCAAACTATTTCATTTTCTGGGGGGGGGGGTGCTGACTTCCTACACTAGACAGACGATGGTCCATTTTTTTTTCTTGAAAACCTCTAGTAAAGGAGCATCTATAACTCCAGGAGACAAACTGTTCCGTTGATGAATCATTCTTTTTTTTTTAATAATTTTTTTTTATTTTTCCAAACTCTCTCCCATACATATACCGTAATACTTATCAGATATTAACATACATTCCCTCCACACTCACACACAGATACTTTTAACAAAATGAAATAAATACATACACATAACTTTTGGTGTTGCTCGCCCATTTCCCCTTTCACCGTATCCACACTCCTTCTTCTTTACCTTCTTTCTCCCTTTCTTCTCTTCCCTACTTCCCCCTTCTTCCTCTCCTCTCCTTCACCACTCTCCTCCCCTTTCCTCTTCCTCCAGCCTTCCTACTTCCTTCTCCCTTCCTTTACTCTTTTCTCTCTCCTCTCCTTTCTTCATCCCTCTTCAGATACAATTCAGGGTAATGTCCGAGCAACTCCTCTCTCCAAATTTCCCTATCTGTATTATATACAATAAGATTAATACTTCTATTTATCTAACCTTCTCGGTATATACTTCTATAAACATTTATACAGCCTGCAGTTATTCAATACTGTGTCGCCTGGGTCTCCCTCCTTATCTGCTCCTTCTTCTTCCATCTAAATCAGTGTTTCCCAAACTTGACAATTTTAAGGCATGTGGACTTCAACTCCCAGAATTCCACAGCCAGCATTGCTGGCTGTGGAATTCTGGGAGTTGAAGTCCACATGCCTTAAAATTGTCAAGTTTGGGAAACACTGATCTAAATTGATGTTAACTATCTTTTAACTGTATTCTCTTTTCAGCCAATCATAAAAAGTTGATGAATCATTCTCACTGTCAGGAATTTTCTTGGGTTGGGTCTCCCTCTGATAAGCTTCCATACATTGCCACTTGTCCTGCTCTCAGGTCCTAATCCTTCTCATCGTTAGGCTAAACATACCTTAACTCAGAGGTTCCCAACTCTCGGTCTGTGAACCGGCAGCAGGCCGTAACATGCCAGAAACTGGGCTGTGCAAACAAGCGAAGTCCCGTCCATGGGATGTAGGCAGCGTCAACGCTTCAAATATTGTATATTCTTGCTTTGACAATATGCAGAACTGTCTGGTATTTATGGGGTTAATACAGAGCAGACGGGGGTGGGGTAGGGGTAAAGCCCGGGAGAGAAAGAGGAAGGGAACCTTTGATCTTCACACTAATTGGATAATGTGATATATAACATTAATTTAGGGTGGGAACATACTACCGTAAATGCCGGCGTACAAGGCGACCCGGCGTATAAGATGACCCCCATCTTTATAGCCGGGCCGCATTCCTAGAACGTCGTCTTATACGCCGGAAACTACCAGTATTTCCAGCGTATAAGACGACCCCCGTCTTTGGCGCCGATTTCAGCGCTCGCAGAAGTCGCCTTATATGCCGGCATTTACGGTAATAAATTAACTGCTCAGAGGAAGAGGACTTAGATCTTAGCATAAAGGTAAAAGATCTTAGCATAAAAGAGCCGAGGTGGCGCAGCAGTTAGAGTGCAGTACTGCAGGCCACTTTAGCTGACTGTGTTCAGCAGGTCAGCGGTTCAAATCTCACCGGCTCAAGGTGGACTCAGCCTTCCATCCTTCTGAGGTAGGTAAAATGAGGACCCAGATTGTTGGGGGCAATGTAAATATATATATACACATTGCTTACTGGTGTACACCGCTTAGAGAGTGCTTGCACTTAAAGTGGTATATAAGTCTCATAAATAAATAAACAAATAAATAAATAAACAATCCTCCGTTATGCCTGTGCCGACATTTTGTAACAATAAATGACTTTTAGGAAAATCAATGCCTGGAAATTCTTTGAAGTGTTTCATTAGCCGGAACCATAACAGGCAGCACATGAAACCATGCCCTCTCCGATCCATGGCAAAACCTCTCTCCATGGAACCAGTCCCTGGTGCCCAAAAGATTGGAGGCCTCTGCCTTAAGCTGCTCATGTTATGATTTAGCCTCTAGACCTGATCGTTTTTGTTACTCCTATCTACACTTTTTCTAAATATCTTTTTTTTTTTTTTTTTGCATTGTGGTGACCAGAACTGGATGCAGTATTCCAAGTATGGTCCCACTAATTCAATATAAAGTGGTATCACTTCTCATGATCTTGATGTTCTCCCTCTGTTGATACAGCTTAGAACTGCATTAGCTTTTTTTGACGGCTGCAGCACATGGCTGGCTCCTACTTAAATGGTGATCCACCAGGAGATCTAGATCTAGATACTAGAAAACTCGATACTGGATCCGGTTTTGGTCACCACATTATAGAAAAGAATAGACTAACAGAGTTGGAACGGACCTTGTAGGTCATCTACTCCAATCCCCCCACCCAAGCAGGAGACCCTACACCATTTCTGACAAATGGTAATCCAGTCTCTTCTTGAAAGCTTCCAGTGATGAAGCTCACATGACATCTGAAGGCAGTTGGTTCCATTGGTTGATTGTTCTCACTGTCAGGAAATTTCTCCTTATTTCTAGGTTGCTTCTCTCTCCTTGATGAGTTTCCATCTGTTATTCCTTGTCTGGCCTTCAGGTACTTTGCAAAATAGGTTGATCCTCTCCTCTCTGTGACAGCCTTTCATGTCTCCCCTGGTCTTTCACTTCACTAGACTAGCCATGCCCAGTTCCTATAACTGTTCTTCATATGTTTTAGCCTCCAGTCCCCTAATCATCTTTGTTGCTCCTCTCCACACTTTTTTATTATAAAAAAGATGATATGACTCTGGGTAATGTGCAGAGAAGAACATCATGGATGATTACAGGGGTGGAGGGCAAAACATACATATGAAAAACGGTTTCAGGAATCGAATATGTCTACTCAATGGGGGGGAAAAGGACTAGGGGTGACATTATAGCAGTCTTCCAACATCGAAGGGGCTGTCACAAATAAGTGGGGGTCAAGCTATCCTCCAAAGCACCAGAAGGCAAGATAAGAAGCAATGGATGGAAGCTAATCAAGGCTAAAAACAACCTAGAACTAAAGGGAAATTTTCTTGAAAGTGAGAAAAATCAACCAGTAGAACAGCAGTTGGCCTACAGAAATTGTGGGCGCTCCATTTAAAGATGAGATGGATAACCAGTTGTCTACAATGATATAGGGTCTCTTGTTTGAGCAATGGGCTGGACTAGAAGACCTCAGGTCCCTTCCAACTCAGTTATCTTGTATTTTGTATCCCTCTCAAATGCACTACTGTTGAGCCAGGTACTGCCTATCCTATACCTGTGCATCTGTTGTTGTTGTTGTTTTTCCTGCAGAACCGCAAAAGAAAATGGAAGAAGTGCAAAGAAGATCTTGGGAAAAGTCTAGATAATGAATTGACCCACTAGTGCTAAACATAGTCTGATTTATATATATATATATATATATATATATATATATATATATATATATATATATATATATATATATATATATCTCCTTATTGTTCTATTGCTGCCTTAGAATATATTTTGGTGATATAGGAATTTCAGACATCCAACAAGGATGAGAGGGAAGAAAGGAGAGGAGAGAGAAAAGAGTAAAGGAGGGGAGAAGGAAGTAGGAAGGTTGGAGGAGAAGTGGGGAGAAAGGGGAGGAGAGTGGTGAAGGAAAGAGAAGAGGAGAGGAAGAAGAGGGAAGTAGGGAAGAAACAAAAGGGAGAAAGAAGGTAGAGAAGAAGGAGTGTGGATACAGTGAAAGGGAAAATGGGCGAGCAACACCAAAAGTCGTGTGTATGTATTTATTTCATTTTATTAAAAGTATCTTATATATGAATTAAAAAGAATGTATGTTAACATCTGATAAATATTACGGTATATGTATGGGGGAGAGTTTGGAAAAATAAAAAATAAAAAGTTATTTTAAAAAAAGAAGGAATTTCAGACATCCATATTGCAAAACAGATCAATATCAGTTAATAAATAAACTTGTTTCCAGGCCTGCCTGCACACTTCCTTCCTTCTGATTTGCTGAAATGTGAAATGAAACCATCACTTAGTTCCCAGTGAAGCAATCACACCTAAAATCAAACAAATCATTTAACCTTGTAATATAAAGGCAATATAAAACTTCGTTTTATTTTCCAGTACCTAGACCTCACCTGGTGTACTTTGTCCACCTTAGTTTGAGGAAAAGGATCTAAGGGGCACCAAAAAGTCAGGAGAAGTAGTAGTAGTAGTAGTAGATTATTCCATATTTATATCCAAAAAAATCTCATGGCCCTTATTCATTTAGTCATTTAGAGTCAAGATCAACTTGAAAGAAACGTTAACATTTTCAGCGTAGTTTAGACCTTACAATAGAATTATCATTTGTACTTTCATTCAAAATTCCCCCCCCCCAAAAAAAACCCTAAAGAATTATTTGTTGCCACTTAAAATAGGTATCCTTGTGGGGAAAAATATCTGGAGCTTCAGGATTTATTCCTATTGGTTCTTGCAATCAAATTTGCTTTGGAATTAGACTAGATCATACATTGGGACTTATCCAATCTGATGAAATCCCTGGGGAAAATTAAAAATGAGCTGTAATTTTCAAACCTGGGGTAGGAGCAACAAAGAAGCAAATTGTACAGAGCTGGGATCTTTAAGTTGTTTGTTTTAAAAAAAAATACGCAGAGCATATTATCTACATCTATGTTTGCAAAGTAATAGATTTTTAATGCATTATGAAAAATGTATTTAAGTGGAAATAGAGTCCACATTTCAAAAATCTGCCTGCAAATTTCTTTACCTGGCTGAACAGCTGTTCTGGTCCCATGAGTAAATAATTAAATGTTTTTAATGAAGCTGCACTTACACCTATTTACCAAATAGACTGGAACAAAAATTAGAATGCTGTAAATTAATTGCCCTAGTTGGTTATAACAGTTTTGTTCTACACTAAGAAGCACTGATAGTTCTCTTTGGAAAGATTAGCAAACCATGAAAGCTTACTCAGTTTTACAACGAGTGAAAGAATGAATAGGGTGAACTTTGATCTCGTCATTGATTGATTGAAGATTTTCTGGGGAAGAAAATCTATCTCGACGTCTTTTAAGTTTGTGGTGTATCTAAAGCAAGATTTAATTCAGAACATGGATTCCTTGGATATGCATCCATGTCTGGATCCAAAACCCAAGTCATTCATTTTCCGTCAAAATGCAAATGGGAAAAGCCATGTCTTCATATAATCACTCAGTCACTGATACAGAGCTTTATACTTTGGAAAAAGTGCAGAGAAGAGCAAGTAGGATGATTAAAGGCCTGGAGACTGAAGAAGCAAAACATCTTCAAAGAAAAAAAAAACAAGAAAGTCCAGTTGCCTCGTGAAAAAGCATCTTTGGGATATCAAGAACACTTGCAGGAACTGGGTATGGCTAGTTGAGTGAAAAGAAGGAGTAGGGGTGACATGATAGCAGTCTTCCCAAATTTGAGAGGTTGCCAGAAAGAAGAGGGGGTCAACATGTTCTCCAAAGCACCCAAAGGCAGGAGAAGAAGCAACAGATGGAAGCTAATCAAAGAGAGAAGCAACCTAGAACTAAGGAGAAATTTCCTAACAGTGAGAACAATTAACCAGTGGAACAACCTGCCTCCAGAAGCGGTGAATGTTCCAACACTGGAAGTTTTTAAGAAGAGACTGGACAGCCATTTGTCTGAAATGGTATAGGGTTTCCTGCCTGAGCAGGGGGTTGGACTAGATGACCTCCAAGGTCCCTTCCAACTTTGTTATTCTTTTATCTGCTCTGTAGTTTATTAAATTTTGGATAAGTTTTGTGGGATCCCTTGCTGAGACTAACGTGTCCAATCAATGGTGAACATTCTTCACCTTTACCTTTTGAGTGTAGCTTTTTAAGCATACACCTATAAATTTCTACATTTCTTGTCAACGGCTGGATTAAATTTGCAGCCGTTGTTCAGGAATTCATCCATTCTGTGGGCATCAGACCTGTCACAGGTACAGAGAAGATTGTGTAATGGAAATCTTTAAAGATTTTTCATTGGGAGGAGGATTTAATATGAAAGAGGGGGTATTATATGAAACTAACATACATCTTAGTCATACTCTTTTGTGAGGCAATGCCAAAAATCCTAAAGAATAGGTGCAAAGTTTTAGGGAAGGAAAAACAATAAAGCTATAGGTTTTTTTTTTTATCCATTGCCAGCTGATTAGTGGTCTTT
This sequence comes from Crotalus tigris, assembly GCF_016545835.1. Classification (NCBI taxonomy): domain Eukaryota; kingdom Metazoa; phylum Chordata; class Lepidosauria; order Squamata; family Viperidae; genus Crotalus; species Crotalus tigris. Next base: position 51,854 of record NW_024098226.1, on the reverse strand, counting down.
TATTCACTAGTAGATAGGTAGATACTGTAAGTAGATAGGTATATAGGTAGGTAAGTATATAGATAAATAGATAGATAGATAGATAGATAGATAGATAGATAGATAGATAGATAGATGGATGGATATGGATATGGATAGATATAGATAGGTAGGTAGGTAGGTAGGTAGGTAGATAGATAGATAGATAGATAGATAGATAGATAGATAGATAGATAGATAGATAGATAGATAGATAGATAGATAGATGGATATGGAGATAGATAGATAGATAGATAGATAGATAGATAGATAGATAGATAGATAGATAGATAGATTTATCTATTTAACTAATAAAAATTAAAAAAGAAACTATTAATAATACTCTAAAGTTTACTCACAAGCTAAATGAAACTTTTTAATCCCATATTTATTCTGAATATAATCTATCCATCTTCTCCAAACCGAAATAAATCTTTCTTGTGAGTGATCCTTCAAGTAAGCAGAATTTTTTTGCCATTTCTGCTAAATTTGACACCTTAAGTGTCCAATCTTCTATAGTAGGCAAAGCATCTTTCTTCTAATATTGCCCTACTAATAACCTTGCAGCTGTTACAAAATTCAACATCAAAATAGTTTCTTTAGCATCAACCCTATACCATTTCTGACAAATGGCTGCCCAATCTCGTCTTAAACACCTCCAGTGATGGAGCACCCACAACTTCTGGAGGGAAGTCCTTCCACTGGTTAATTGCTCTCACTGTCAGGAAATTTCTCTTTAGTTCTAGGCTGGTTCTCTCCTTGAGAAGTTTCTATTTGTTACTTCTTGTCTTCCTTCAGGTGCTTTAGAGAATAGGTTGACACCCTCTTCTTTGTGATAGCTCCTCATGTACTGTCACAAAGTCCCTCAGAGACCTTCCATAGCTGGTGGGTAGGAATCTGGCTTCCCTTAGTCTGAGTGCACCACACTCACCTTCACACAGTTTGCCTATCATGAGCACCTAATTAGCTTCTGTTTTCTTAAATATTGTATAGTATATTGCCTCAGGACAACTTTTACATAACAATTTAAACTGCATAAAAAAATAAATTAAGGCTACAAGGGGAAAACACATGATCTCCCCTTCCATTCCTTAAGTTATTCATATTTCTCCAGTCAAAAGATTCAGGTATAGATGGAATTTGAATACAGGCAGTTACCCTACTTTGGACTCCCCACCCCACCCCAGTAACTCAAGACAACTTATTCAGAGACAATTTTCCCATTTAGGTAGGCTGAAGAGAGAGGGAAAGAGGGAGGAAGAGAAGAAGAGAAAGAGATAGAAAGAGAGAGGGAGAGAGAAGGAGAGAAAGAGAGAGAGACTGGCTTAAAGTCCCACTGTGGGTTTCCTCATTTGGTTGGGTTCTCTGAACCCTAGTAACTTCAGTCTGGGTATGCCACAAGAAGAAAGAAAGAAAGAAAGAAAGAAAGAAAGAAAGAAAGAAAGAAAGAAAGAAAGAAAGAAAGAAAGAAAGAAAGAAAGAAAGACAGGAAGGAAGGAAGGAAGGAAGGAAGGAAGGAAGGAAGGAAGGAAGAGGAAGGGAGGAAGGAAGGAAGGAAAGAAGGAAGGGGAGTAGGAGAAAGAGAAAGAAAAAGAGAAAGAGAAAAAGGAAGGAAGATAAAGGGGACAAGGAGGAAGGAAGAAGTGAAGGATCAAGGTGGAAGAGGATGGAAGAAAAGGGAGGGAGGGAGGGCAGCTTAGACTATACAAGGAAGTGCTTTATAAATATGTAGCCAAGTAGAACAGGAATACGGAAAGAAAGACAATTGTGCTTGGTGATCCATAATCACATTAATACTTTATCCGTCTATTTGTCAATATATTAACACAATATTTTATGGCATGCATTATTTATCCCTGCTGTTAAATGTTTCATGCAGACCTTTACAACTTGCCAAAAGAAAACAAAGAGCAGAAGAAACTCTTTGATTTTGATGCATGCTAATCTCAGAGAGATCCTTGTTTATTTTTAGAAAGAAATTAAACAGTGTTCACCATCCCAGAATCCGCAAGACTCATTTCATGTAAACAGAAAAAGGTGGCAATTTTCTTCTCTCTCTCTCTCTCCCTCTCTCTCTCTCTCTCTACCTCTGTCTCTACCTCTCTATTTGTATCTCCCCCCCCCCTCTCTCTCTCTCTCTCTCTCTCTCTCTATATATATATATATATATATATATATATATATATATATATATATCTCCGTCTCTACCTCTCTATTTGTATCTCCCCCCCTCTCTCTTCTCTCTCTCTCTCTATATATATATAATATATATATATATATATATATATATATATATCCGTCTCTACCTCTCTATTTGTATCCTCTCTCTCTCTCTCTCTCTCTCTCTCTTTCTATCTCTACCTCTGTCTCTACCTCTATTTGTATCTCCCCCCCCCTCTCTCTCTCTATATATATATATATATATATATATATATATATATATATTATATATATATTATATATATATTCGTCTCTACCTCTCTATATTTGTATCTCCTCTCTCTCTCTCTCTCTCTCTCTCTCTTTCTATCTCTACCTCTCTATTTGTATCTCCCCCCCCTCTCTCTCTCTCTCTCTCATCTATCTATATATCTATATATATATATATATATATATATTAATATATATATATATACCTCTCTATTTGTATCCTCTCTCTCTCTCTCTCTCTCTCTTTCTATCTCTACCTCTGTCTCTACCTCTCTATTTGTATCTCCCCCCTCTCTCTCTCTCTCTCCTTCTCTCTCTCTAATATATATATATATTATATATATATATATATATATATATATATCCATCTCTACCTCTCTATTTGTATCCTCTCTCTCTCTCCTCTCTCTCTTCTATCTCTACCTCTGTCTCTACCTCTCTATTTGTATCTCCCCCCCCTCTCTCTCTCTCTCTCCTCTCCTCCTCTCTCTCTCTCTCTATATATATATATATATATATATATATATATCCGTCTCTACCTCTCTATTTGTATCCTCTCTCTCTCTCTCTCTCTCTCTCTCTCTCTCTCTCTCTCTATGGCTTCCAGCTTTCAAAAAGCAGAGAAGAAACTCCAGACTCACTTTTGCTCATTTCATGCTTCTGCCTGTATCTTTCTGAAACATCGATTAACGCCATATAAAAGATGCCCGGGGAATAGGGTTGAACTGCTCACTGCCTTATCTTCGGCTGCAAGATTTCCACCACAGGAAATCTTTGGGAAGAGCTGATTCTGAAAACATAAGGTCACAATCTATTAAAAAACAAACAAACAAAAAAAAACCTCTGTTGTTCTCCTGAAAATTGTAGGCTCTCAAAATCCAAACAGCAAACGAGGGCTTCTTTTTAAATTGGGTTCTAAGCAAGACAAAGACCGACAGAAGAGGACATTTGCAGCTCAGGACTGGATGGTGGGGTCCCTGATGCTCTCTGAGCTTAGTGATTTCATGCAGACTTTTCATGAGCCAACTAGCTAGCGTCATCAGTGCTAGAAGGGAGTGGGGTTTTTGGAGAGGAGGAGGAAGAGGAGGGGGAGGGAAGAGGAAAGAGGGTGGAGGAGAAAAGGAAGGAGGAGGAAAGATGGATGAGAAGGAAGGAGGAGGGAGGAGGAGACAGAAGAGGAAGAGGAAGAAGAGGAGAAGGAAGAAAAAGAGGAGGGAGGAGGAGGGAGAAGGCATGGAGGAGGTGGAGAAGGAAGGAGAAAGAGGAGAAAGAAGAGAAGGAGGAGGGAAGAGGAGGAGGAAGAGAAAGAAAGGAGGTGGAGGAGGGAAGAGCAAGATGGAGAAGGGATGGAGGAGGAGGAGAGAGAAGGAGGAGGAACAGAAGGAGGAGCAGAAGGGAGAAGGGATGGAGGAGGAGGAGGAAGGAGGAGAAGGAAGAAAAATAGGAGGAGGAGGAGGGAGAAGGATGAGGGAGGAGGGAGACGGCATGGAGGAGGAGGAGGAGGACGAGGAAGAGAAGGAGAAGGAGGAAAAAGAGGAGGGAGGAGGAGGGAGAAGGCATGGAGAGGTGGAGAAGGAAGGAGAAAGAGGAGAAAGAAGAGAAGGAGGAGGGAAGAGGAGGAGGAAGAGAAAGAAGAGGAGGTGGAGGAGGGAAGAGCAAGATAGAGAAGGGATGGAGGAGGAGGAGAGAGAAGGAGGAGGAACAGAAGGAGGAGCAGAAGGGAGAAGGGATGGAGGAGGAGGAGGAAGGAGGAGAAGGAAGAAGAAGAGGAGGAGGAGGAGAAGGAGAAGGAGGAGGGAGGAGGGAGAAGGCATGGAGGAGGAAGAGGACGAGGAAGAGAAGGAGAAGGAGGAGGGAGGAAGGATGGAGGAGGAGGAAGAGAAGGAGGAGGGGGGGAAGAGAAAGAAGAAGAGGTGGAGGAGGGAGGAGCAAGATGGAGAAGGGATGGAGGAGGAGGAGAGAGAAGGAGGAGGAACAGAAGGAGGAGCAGGAGAAGGGATGGAGAAAGAGGAGGAAGGAGGAGAAGGAAGAAGAAGAGGAGAAGGAGAAGGAGGAGGGAGGAGGGAGACAGCATGGAGGAGGAGGAGGAGGACGAGGAAGAGAAGGAGAAGGAGGAGGGAGGACGGAGGAGGATGGAGGAGGAGGAGGAAGATAACAACTGTGGGCTCCTTGGTACTTTCTTAGCTTTTCTTTCTCACCCTTGTAAAAATGAAGTGTGCTATAAAATACACATTTGCATTGAAAATATTGGAAGAACTTTCAACAAAGACATGCATATTAATATGTAGTGGGGTAAAAACCTCCTTCGGGATCCCATTTATTGTCATTTGTCTGAAATGTTATAAACCACTGAAAGCACCAACTTGGGGGGGTAAAAGAAGCCTGGGAACGAATGTAAAACCGCATCCGTCTTTCACATCAAATTTTCTCCCAGACTTGTAAAATCACCAATTACTGTGGAAATTGCCTGAAATAAAGTCATGTGAAAAACAACTTAAACATTTTATATCAAGTGGAAATTAATGAATTTATTCCACCGTTGATTTATCACCACTACGTTGATCTTCTGTCTCTTCCAACCATCAACACCGTCAAAAACCTAAAAGGACCGTTTTTTTTCCCCATGCAGGTGAAGCTTTCTGGACTTATGTACGATTATTGTGAATATATTACCTTTCACTGAATCACAGGTGTATATCAAATATTGCAAAATAAAATACATTTTGGCCTTTCCCCAAAATCATACCACATGTGAAGTGGCGGACATCATACGACAGGTAGGCCTCGATCAAAGTTACAATGGCACTGAAAAAAAAAAAACACAACTGTTCCTCACACTTACAACTGTCACAGCATCCTCATAGTCATCTGATCAAAATTCGGACACTTGGTGATTATTTGCAGTGTCCCAGTGTCACATGATTGCCATTTCCAATAAGCAAAATCAATAGAGTAGGCCGGATTTGCTTAACGACTGCACAACTTACGTAACAATTGCTGAGATTTGCTTAACAATTGTGGCAAAAAACAGTCATAAAACTGGCCCAACCCACTTAACAGTCACCTTCCTTAGCAATAGTGATTCTGATCTCAAATGTGGACATAAACTGAGGACTACCTATATATTTCATCCCCTGGTTGTTTTGATACAGTAATCTCCATTTTGGGAGAGAATGTTGTCGCTAAAATAGGGTAAGCATTCATATTAGAAACATAACACAAGAAAATTGGGTATGTTTGTTTAGTGAAGAGAAGGACGAGGGGGGACATGATAGCTGTGTTCCAATACCTCAGGGGCTGCCCCAAAGAAGATGGAGTCAAGCTATTCTCCAAAGTGCCTGAAGGCAGGACAAGAAGCAAGAGGTGGAAACTAAGCAAGGAGAGAAGCAACCTAGAACTAAGGAGAAACTTCCTGACAGTTAGAACAATTAATCAGTGGAACAGCCTGCCTCCAGAAGCGGTGAACGCTCCAACACTGGAAGTTTTTAAGAAGAGACTGGACAGCCATTTGTCTGAAATAGTGTAGGGTTCCTGCCTGAGCAGGGGGTTGGACTAGATGACCTCCAAGATCCCTTCCAACTTTATTATTATTATTATTATTATTATTATGGATCATCGCACAGTCAGCCAGATGTTCAGACTGGATTTGGCATTTTGTCTACCTATCGAGTCCTTACCCAGGACCTGGGATAGGCAGATGTGGATGTTTGATGGTATTACAGGTATCGTCGCAGGATGGAAGCAGTTCCTAATAAGGCCGCCTTTTGCAATTGACTAATAGCGAATTTGTCAATGCCAATGGTGTTCAAGTGGTGCTCCAGTTGTTTTGGGATTGCACCCAAGGAGCCTATGACTATTGGTACTACCCTTGCTTGCTTTTGCCACAGTCTTTCTATTTCTATTTGTAGGTCTTTGTATTTTGTTATCTTCTCCAGTTCTTTCTCTTCTATTCTGCTATCTCCAGGCACTGCCACGTCCACTATCCAGACTTTTTTGTCTTTCTTATCGACAATTGTTAAGTCTGGGGTGTTATGTTGCAGGTGCTTGTCTGTTTGAATTCTGAAGTCCCAGAGCAGTTTAATTTTATCATTTTCTATGACTTTCTCTATTTTATGATCCCACCAGTTTTTGCTTACAGGCAAATGATATTTTTTGCAGATCTTCCAATGCACCATTGTTGCTACTTTGTCATGCCGCTGCTTGTAATCAGTCTGTGCAATTTTCTTGCAACAGCTTACCAAGTGGTCCACTGTTTCTTCAGCTTCTTTGCATAGGCGGCACTTACTGTCTGTTGCTGTCTTCTCAATTTTGACTTTGTATGCATTTGTCCTTAAGGCTTGGTCTTGTGCAGCCAGAATTAGTCCCTCGGTCTCTTTCTTCAATTTTCCTGCTCTTAGCCATTGCCAGGTTTTATTATTATCTGCTTTCCCAGCTATTTTTTTCATGTATTGGCCATGTAGTGCTTTGTCTTCCCATGCCTCTATTCTGTTCTTCATTTGGTCTTTCTTGTAGGCCAGTTTGGTCTCTCCAGTAGTTAGTAAGCCTTCCTGATATACTAATTTCAGTGCATCTTCATCATTGTTCTTCAGATATTCTTCCAAAGCCATTTTTTCTTCTTCAACCATCTGATGTACTTGTAGCATTCCACGCCCACCTATTTGCCTTGGTAGATAAAGTCTATCAATGTCACTGCGTGGATGAAGGGCATGATTCATTGTCATTATTTTTCTGGTCTGCCTATCCATTGCTTTTAGTTCTGCTTGAGTCCAGTCCACTATTCCAGCTGTGTACCTAATGACTGGGATTGCCCAGGTGTTGATTGCCTTTATGGTATTTCCTCCATTGAGTTTGGACTTTAAGATCTTCTTCACTCTCTTGATGTATTCACCTCTAATCTTTTTCTTGACTTCAGTGTGCTTGATGTTGTCAGCTTGAAGGATACCCAAGTATTTGTAGTACTCTTCCTCATCCAGACTCTTAATGTTATTTTCGTGGGGCATCTTGATTCCTTCAGTTTTCACTATTTTTCCTTGTTTGATAGTAAGTGTGGCACATTTGTCCAAGCCAAACTCCATTACAATATCTTGGCTATATATACGGACAGTGTTGAGCAGCGATTCTATTTCAGATGATGTTTTTTCATACAGCTTCAGATCATCCATGTAAAGGAGGTGGGATAGTCTGGCAGATGTTTTTGATGTTTGATAGCCATGTCCTGAGTTATTCAGTATTGTTGGCAGAGGAAACAGTGCAATAACAAATAGTAATGGTGATATGAATCTCCTTGAAATATTCCTCTCTTGATATTAACCTCTCCCAGCTTCTCACCATTGATCTGCAACTGTGTCTTCCATTGTGCCATCGATCTTTGCACAAATTTTCTGATGTTTCTACTTACTCCTGTTATTTATAGGCACTTGATTATCCAATCATGTGGCAGAGAGTCAAATGCCTTTTTGTAGTCAATCCATGCCACATTCAGGTTGGTCTTCCTTCTCTTGCAGTTTTCCAAGATCATTTTGTCTATTAGGAGTTGATCTTTTGTTCCTCTGCTATTGGGGCGGCTTTCCTTTCTGCTCAGTGGAAAGAGATTGTTTTCAACTAGATGCTGTGCTACTGCATCAGCTACCACAACCAGTTAGTAATTGAAAGTTGTTGGTAAGCCTCCTACCCCCTCCCTTACCCACCCCCCTGTCAGAGGTAATGGCCTGTAGTTACCTGGTGTTTTGGTGTTAGCCCCTTTTGCTGGATTTTTCCATTATTAGGTAGGTTTTCCAGTTGTTAGCCACTTTTTCAATTTCTCCTCCTGTAGTATATTGTTGAATGCTTGGCAATGAGTGGTGTATAACAGTTAGATGTTTCAACCAAAACCCATGCAGTTCATCTTCACCTGGTGCTGACCAATTTTTGATTTTCTTTGCTCTTTTTTCTACCATTTTTGTTGTTATTACTAGTTCTTTCATTTCAACTTCTGTTTTATTTGCATCCACCTATTTTAACCAAGCTGCATCCTGGTTGTATTTCTTTGGGTTATCCCATATCTGCTTCCAGAATTGCACTGTTTTCTCCTTCCCCTGTGTCAGGGTACTGATGATTCTTGGCAGTTTCTCCATATGGGATTGGTAGAAAGTTTCTGATTGGATTGAAAATTGGCGGTTCTGCCTATAGTTTGCCAATTCGAGCTTCATATCTACTGATTTTCTGGCTATAGCTGTTATTTGTTGCTTTATATTTACATGCTTCCTTGATCTTCCTTGTTTTTAAGTGATATTTCTTTGATTAGGTAGTCTTTGGTTCTTCTTGTCTTCAGTCTTTTCTTCATCTGTTCTAGCTTGCTGCATGTGATCTTAACTTGCTGATCTAGTTTCTAGTCTAACCTTCCATTTTTCTGGTGCACTGTTTGTTTGTTTTCTTTTTTGTTGATTTTGCATCCCAGGTATTCTGTTATAACTGCAGCTGTGCTGTACATTAGTTGGTTTGTTTCTTGCAGTGAATTGGTGCTTATACTTGCTATTGCAGTATTTGCATCTTTTAATGCTTGTGCTAGCTGTTTCTTTGGAAAAAGCTTCAATGCAGGCAGCCTTATTCTGTTGTTTTTGTGCTGTTCTAGATGCTCAGTTATTCTTTGTTTCAATTCTTTATTTCTTTAGTTAGAGGGTTTTGTTCTTCCTGAGGAAGAGGTGCCTGGTTTCCAAATGAGAACAGTTGTATATCTCTGCTGGATTCCTTCACTGCCAACTCCCCCTGGCTTGCCTCTACATTCTGAATTACTTCTGGTAAGGCTTTGATTTCTTTGCCCTGGGTAAACCTTTTCAGTTCGTCCAATTCTGTTTCTGTGAATACTTTATTTCGTATTATAAATCGGCGTTGATCTGCTAGTCTCTGTTCTGTTATGTCTGATTCTGGATGTTGTTCTTTCCAGAACTGGTGCATTTGTTTTAGATATCCTCTTCTTGTTGGACTTGATCTGTAGTAACAGATCATTATTTCTTTGTTTTCAATCACTGTGTATCTGTGACGGGGTAAACACCTTTTCTTCAGTAGTTCCAGCAGCTGCTGGCCCTGGTTGCTCAGCACAACAGTCATGAGTCCTATGTAACTCATTTTTCCCACCCTCCACCCCCAAAAAGATATCCAGGAAACTCTCCAATCTCTAGCGCGGGACCTTGTTAACCCGGGCGACGTCCGCAGCCGGTGGTTATGCTATCTGAAATGAAAATTTAGTCTCACATAATTTTTTATGGGAGAGACACTCTTTGTCTGACCACTCTGATTGAGACTGTCCAGTATCGGTCTGAACCTCTCGGAATAGCTTCATCTTTCCTCAAGAGTAAACAAGGTCCCACAACCACGTCAAGGTACCTCACTGGGGGTTTATTATTATTATGTTATTATTATTATATTAATAGGTATTATTATTCTTATTTATTGAATCATCGCACAGTCAGCCAGATGTTCAGATTGGATTTGACATTTTGTCTACCTATCGAGTCCTTACCCAGGACCTGGGATAGGCAATGTGGATGTTTGATGTTATTACAGGTATCGTCGCAGGATGGAAGCAGTTCCTAATAAGGCCGCCTTTTGCAATTGACTAATAGCGAATTTGTCAATGCCAATGGTGTTCAAGTGGTGCTCCAGTTGTTTTGGGATTGCACCCAAGGAGCCTATGACTATTGGTACTACCCTTGCTTGCTTTTGCCACAGTCTTTCTATTTCTATTTGTAGGTCTTTGTATTTTGTTATCTTCTCCAGTTCTTTCTCGTCTATTCTGCTGTCTCCAGGCACTGCCACATCCACTATCCAGACTTTTTTGTCTTTCTTATCGACAATTGTTAAGTCTGGGGTGTTATGTTGCAGGTGCTTGTCTGTTTGAATTCTGAAGTCCCAGAGCAGTTTAATTTTATCATTTTCTATGACTTTCTCTATTTTATGATCCCACCAGTTTTTGCTTACAGGCAAATGATATTTTTTGCAGATCTTCCAATGCACCATTGTTGCTACTTTGTCATGCCGCTGCTTGTAATCAGTCTGTGCAATCTTCTTGCAACAGCTTACCAAGTGGTCCACTGTTTCTTCAGCTTCTTTGCATAGGCGGCACTTACTGTCTGTTGCTGTCTTCTCAATTTTGACTTTGTATGCATTTGTCCTTAAGGCTTGGTCTTGTGCAGCCAGAATTAGTCCCTCGGTCTCTTTTTTCAATTTTCCTGCTCTTAGCCATTGCCAGGTTTTATTATTATCTGCTTTCCCAGCTATTTTTTTCATGTATTGGCCATGTAGTGCTTTGTCTTCCATGCCTCTATTCTGTTCTTCATTTGGTCTTTCTTGAAGGCCAGTTTGGTCTCTCCAGTAGTCAGCAAGCCTTCCTGATATACTAATTTCAGTGCATCTTCATCATTGTTCTTCAGATGATGATGATGATGATGATGATGATGATGATGATGATGATGATGATGATGATGATGATTATTATTATTATTCCTGCATTTCTTTGTATTGAAAGCCAGGCTTCTATGTATTCAACCACAGGCCATGCTTCTCTCCAAATTTTGCAACTGGTTTGTGGGAGTTAGGCTGATCAAATAAGGTGTCATCAAATATATTTACAATATTAATCCAAACCGACCAGTTAATTGCACTGTGTCAGACTAGCACAGCTGTTCTCTCTTCAACTTTGATTAAGTACGTGACTAAATCAAATATTACTTCCTTAAGTCTCCTCTCTCGCTTCTGTCACACATAAACCTGCTTCCTGTTTGCTACAGGATGTATACTGATAGAACACAGAATAACAGAGTTGGAAGGGACCTTGGAGGTCTTCTAGTCCAGCCCCTTGCTCAGGCAGGAGACCTTATGCCATTTCAGACAAATGGTTGTCCAGTCTCTTTTGGAAAAGCTCCAGTGATGGAGAACCCATAACCTCTCCTTAGTTCTAGGTTGCTTCACTCTTTGGTTAGAATCCATCCATTGTTTCTTGTCTGGCCTTTTGGTATTTTGGAAAATAATTTGACCCCCCCCACATTTTTGTAGGAGCCCCTCAAATATTGGAACACTGCTATCAGGTCACCCCTAGTCCTTCTTTTCATTAGACTAGCCAAGGCCAATTCCTGCAGCTGTCCTTCATATGTTTTAGCCTTCAAATCCCAAATTATCTTTGTTGTTGTCCTGCTCCTCCTCTTCTTCCTTCCAGCTTCCTCCTCTTCTTCCCATCCTCCTGCTGCTTCTCCTCCTCCTCCTCTTCCTGCCAGCCTCCTCCTCCTCCTCCTCCTCCTCCTCCTCCTCCTCCTCCCTCTTCTCTCCCCCTCTTCTCCTCCCCCTCCTTTCTCCTCCTCCTCCTCTTCCTTCCAGCCTCCTCTTCTTCTTCCCATCCTCCTCCTGCTTCTTCTTCTCCTGCTGCTTCTCCTCCTCCTCCTCTTCCTGCCAGCCTCCTCCTCCTTCTCCTTCTCCTCCCCTCCCTCTTCTCTCCCCCTTCTTCTCCTCCCCCTCCTTTCTCCTCCTTTTCCTTCCAGCTCCTCTTTGTATCCTCCTGCTGCTTCTTCTTCTGCTGCTTCTCCTCCTCTTCCTCTTCCTGGCAGCCTCCTCTTCTTCTTCCCATACTCCTCCTGCTTCTCCTCCTCCTGCTCTTCCTGCCAGCCTCCTCCTCCTCTCTCTTCTCTCCCCCTTCTCCCCCTTTCTCCTCCTCTTTGTCCTCTTCCTTCTTCCTCTACCTCCCTCCTCCTCCATCTCTTCTCCCTCCTGCTTCTGCTCCTCCTCCCTCCTCCTCCATCTCCTCCTCCTGCTCCCTCCTTCCTCCTCCTCCTTGTCTTTCTCCCTCCTTCTCCTCCTCCCTCTTTCCTCCTCTTCCTCCTCCTCCTCCTCCTCCTCCATTGTGACTTGGCTTCTCACAGAGCAGGATGAGGCCAGCTGCTCCATGGAGAATCTTCTGCTCCACTGCTCCTGCCTCTTCAGCAGAGAGACAAGTCTCTCTCTTTCCCTCTCTCTCCCCCTCCATTGCTGACATGTGCTCTCCTGCTTCAGGTAACTCATTTAGCTTTGGTGTCATTTTACAATAAATATACCATCTACCGACACAAATTAGACAGCTATTGAGATTAATTCGGAAGCTCTATCGGCAACATCTTAAATCAAAAATCTGTCTTTATTAGCATGCTCAGCTCTGCAGTCCCTGCCTCTGTTTTGCTGCCTCTCTCTCTCTCTGCCCATTCTGCCACCAGAATAAATGAGGCCCTTTGGTTGACACAGCATATCAAGTGTTTTATAATGGTCTAATTGTAGCTAATGGTTTGTGCAGCTAATTAAGGCCCTATGAATTACAATAATCACTCAGTCTCATCTTCGCAGCCAGAGAGTGTTGGAGTTGCACCCTTCCTTCAGTGAAGGGAAGAAGCAAGCGAAGAAAAAAAAAACAGTCAACATAATGAACCTTTCAACTCATTAGAGCACAAAAAAAAGAAAGAAAGAAACAAAGGGAACCGATTCTATTTTATTTAGTTTGATCTGCACACATATGTTTGGATCGAGAATGATTACAAAAATATTTACTTAAAAGGACCCCGGTTCATGCTGTGTGAGAAAAGACGAATATTTTTTTTTATTATTTTTCGTTTTTGCCTTCCCTCCTGAGAGAATTCATTAACCATGCTAGCATGTGTCTTGAGGGGAAGTGCTGAGAGTAAATTCTAATTGAGACGGAGGTGGGAGAGAGAGAGAGACAGAGAGAGAGAGAGAGAGAGAAAGAAAGAGAAGGAAATAAGACATTCAGGTGGAAAAAAAGGAACTATCGAAAATGTACTATTGTGTTTCTGTTATGATTACTTCACAAAGCCACGTTGACTTTGCATCTTTACAACAATGCGACATCCTTACTTGTCTAAAAGGTTCAGTCACTTTTGGCAACAGAAAAATGCAAGTAGTCCTCAACATACAACAATTTGTTTAGTGACTGTTCAGCATTATAATAATAACAGAACCGAATAACAGAGCGGGAAGGAATTTTGGAGGTCATCTATTCCAACCCCCTGCTCAAGTAGGAGACCCTATGCCATTTCAGACAAATGTTGCCCAATCTCTTCTTAAAAGTCTCCAGTGATGGAGCACCCACAACTTCTGAAGGCAAGCCGTTCCACTGGTTGATTGTCCTTACCATCAGGACATTTCTCCTTAGTTCTAGATTGCTTCTCTCTTGATTAGTTTCCATCTGTTGCTTCTTGTCCTGCCTTCTGGGGTGCTTTGGAGAACAGCTTGACTCCCTCTTCCTTGTGGCAGCCCCTGAGATATTGGAACACTGCTATCATGTTACCCCTAGTCCTTATTTTCATTAAACAAAACATACCCAATTCCAGCAACTGTTCTTCATATGTTTTAGCCTGCAGCCCCCCAATCATCTTTGTTCCTCTTCTTTGCACCCTTTTCAGAATCTTAAGATGTTTTTATATATATTGTGATGACCAAAACTGAATGCAGTATTCCAAGTGTGATCTTGTTAAGGCTCTATAAAGTGTTGTTTGTAATTTATAAAAAGTGTGACATTTGTGGCCCCCTTTACCAGTTTGTCCTAAAAAATAAAATAACCTTTATTGTCCTTTTTTTTTACTGTGAGCACACTGGCCCATATTACAAATTAAATTCTGTTGCCTGCTCTCAAAAGAAAGTATATTTGTACCCATACCCATAAGACACCTATAAACATCCTATATACATACTTATATGTATACCTACACTCTTACATATAAATACATACAAATATTGATCACTGTCCATCTTGAATACATAGTGGAAACAGGAAGCTTGAGCCTTCACAAGGTTGATACTATATGGAACAAAATTGTGGCTGAATCTGGATGTTCTGCTTTGGATACCATGAAGCCCCCTCCTCCCAGAAGTTAACAAGGAAAACAGGTCATGAAGAAGATGTGTAGTGTCCCAGACAATCCTGTAGATCCTGCTCAAGCATCGCTTATATGCCGTGTCCTGGATGGAAGGGAGCGAACTGCCAATGATCTTTTCTGCTGTCCTCACCACTCTTTGCACCACCTTCCTGTCCAAAGCAGTGATGTTTCCAGACCAGACAGGAAGCTCTTGATCATCCCTCTGTAGAAAGTGGTCAGGACAGGGGAATGACAGGGGAATTCTTTTCACCAAGGAAGTCAAGACCAATCATGGCGCCTTCTGCTTGCAAAATATATTTTCTCCTGCAGCTCCTATAGGAAACCATCTTTCTCAGGTTATCTCTGATGCAAAGAGGATCTTCTTCTCCAAGCCAAGAACCAAACATGGTAGCTTTTATTTGGAAAAAAAAACCAAACAAACATATGTTCTCTTGCAGCTCCTCTTTCTCACATCATCTCAGTGATGTGATGAGGAGGTCACATAGTTTGACAGCTTCCATAAATACTCATTTGAAAAGACCAGAGTCAAATGAGGATAATTTTCAGTGTGCACATCATACATGCTTAGGTAAAGACTTACTAGATGCATTTTTTTCAATGTGTTCAGTCCGGTTGTGCTGAGTTTTTTGTGGCTTATTATGTTGTAGAAACCCAGATTATTTTGTTCCATGGAATATACGAATGCAAAAAAAAAAAAAAAGAATTAATTCAATAACCAGATTAACTGTGTTGTGTAAAGGCAGCCAATGAATCATACTGTTAGATACTCTCATGCCCAAAAGACACTTTCCAGAATCCTAAATAGGCTTTTCCGAGTCTTGTGCATCTAAGGAGGAATATCTACTGTTAGAATGATATTCCTCCTTCCTCCTCCTTCTCCTTCTCCTTCTCCTGCTCCTGCTCCTTCTCTTTTCCCTTTCCCTTCTACTTTTCCTCTCCCTCCCATCCTCCTTCTCCTTCTCTTCCTTCTCCTTCCCCTTCTTTTTCTCCTTCTCTTTTTCAGAAGATGGGACTGACTAAAGTGTTCATTTATCCATTGTATTTCAAACATAACCCATTTGAGAAATGGATGTCTTATTTCAGACATGTCAAACACAAGGTCTGGGGACTGGATGTGGCCCGCAAAGTGGTTTCATGTGGCCCATGAAGCCATCTTGGAAATAGTGAGGGAATGGCCCCCACTGTCTTGGCCCTGGCCCAGGCCAGGAGGGAACCAATATACAATTTTGTGGTGGCCATCTATGCCGAAACACATTCAGTCTTAGCTCCACAAGGCCGTCTGGAGACAGCGAGGAAACAGCCCCTGCTGCGTCGGCCCCTGGGTGCATGCTAGGGAGGTGTCTGTGAGGAATGAAGAAATGCACCATCGCCTGGAAGTGGCCAGCAAATGGCCCTGGCCTACGCCTATCCAGTTTGATGGGCTCCGGGGGAGGGGTTTCGGCAGGCAGTGAGACTCCTCCAGTGGACCATGCCTTGGCACTTGCCCTGGTCTCACCCTCTTCTGCCAGAGACCCTCAGCTGTCCCACTCCTGCCCAGGCCCTCACAGGCACCCTTGACGCGAATGATGTAGAGCTAGCCATGCCCACCCAGTAGGCCACACCCACTCCATCCATGCCCACCAGTAGGCCTCACCCACCCTGGCCACACTCACCCGGCCCCCCGAGGGCAACCACAATGCTGATGCAGCCCTCAGTGAAATTGAGTTTGACACCCCTGTAATTATTTCATGTATTTAAAAAAATCTGTAAAAGCAAACCCTCATGAGTTTCTGATGGATAGGTAGCAAGATGGGTCATATTTGTGGGGTCCTTGGTGCTTTCTGAGCTTGGTGGTTTTCTTGAAGACATTTCATTCCCAAACTAAGTAACAAGCTCAGTGCTAGAAGAGAGTGGGGTTGGCTCTCATTTTATGTACAAATGGTTTGCCCTAAGTAGCATTTATCCTCCTTTCTTTTCTCCTTTTTTGTTGGTGTGACTTTGATAGCTTCTCTCCTTCTGAGTCAAAGGGATCAGAATTATATCAAGCATTACACCTAGAATTGTGTCTGGGAACTGAAAGAATTTGGGGTTCTCTGCCCTAAACATCTGTCCTTAGCCTTCCTTCTGTCACTTTTCCTCATGATGCCGATGGAGATTCTCAGCCATCCAGATCATGGTTGTCCCAAGGGCGCTTTCTCAAGACACAAACTGGACTTTCTTGGGTTTCCCCCCCCTTTGAAATTTTGCTTCTCATCCAAGAAGCTTCTTCAGTTCTTCAGTTCAGTTTTCCTCAAGATTTATGCCACTATTAATGTGCCAAAGATGGGAAGACTTTAATGGAAGTAGGAGCAGATATCTGGTGCTGGATATTATCTTCTAAGAGGACCTTTTTTTTAAATTCCTCACAGTGAGGATCTCAGCTGTCTTATAATCTCTGTGTCCGACCTGCCCCAGTCTGATCTCTTAGGAAAGAAAAGCCTTCAACTCCATTTGGTTAAAGCAGTGGTTCTCAACCTGTGGGTCGGGACCCAATTTGCGGTCGAACGACCATTTCACAGGGGTCGCCAAACAACGTAGTCCACCATTTTTTCCCCCTTTTCCTTAGCTGTGCTACTCCCTTTTATTCTATTGGCTTTTGAAAGCCAATAGAATAGACTCTCTTGAATAGAGTCTAATTCTATTGGCTTTCAAAAGCCAATAGGAATTGTCCACGTTGTCTCTGCCCTGCTGAGCCCGCCAAAAGTCCCATTCTGCAAACAGTACTGCACCAGTTGAGTAGTCCTCAACTTACAACTGGTTGAGTAGTCCTCGACTTACAACTGGTTGGGGGTCGTGGCATTAAAAAGGTTGAGAACCACTGGGTTAAAGCCAAGGGTTCTTTTACTAAGGATATTGGTTGCAGTAAAGTCAAGCCAGCTCTGAAATCATCATGCTTGCTAGATATGAAAATAAGGTGTAATATTAATAGTAATAGTAGTAAAGTTGGAAGGGACCTTGGAGGTCATCTAGTCCAACCCCCTGCTTGGGCAGGAAACCATACACAATTTCAGACAAATGGCTGTCCAGTCTCTTCTTAAAAATGTCCAGTGTTGGAGCATTTACTGCTTTTGGAGGCAAGCTGTTCCACTGATTAATTGTTCTCACTGTCAGGAAGTTTCTCCTTAGTTCTAGGTTGCTTCTCTCCTTGATTAGTTTCCACCCATTGCTTCTTGTCCTGCCTTCAGGTGCTTTGGAAAATAGCTTAATTCCCTCTTCTTTATGGCAGCCCCTGAGGTTTGCCCCCCCCCAGCCAATCTCTTCCTCCTTGACCAGTCTGTTTCCAGATAACCAGAGCTTGCCATGAGCTCTGAGATGTTTGAGGGTAATTTTTCTGGATATTTCTCAGGGTGTCTGGCTGCGGGATGCTGGTAGAAACAGGAATTGGCTCATCTGATCCTTCTCACCTGTCATTCCCTGATTTCCTATCCTGTACACGCAAATATTGCCCTTTCATCCTTCTCTCCCTTCTTTCCCCTTTCATCTTCCACCCCTCCACCTTTCTTCTTTCGATGACAGGATGCTTGTGAGGCCCCAAGATAAGCCAGGAAGAGTTGACATATTAGAAATATTATGGCCATTCCACCAGGGGTGCTGCTACTTCCACAGCTTGGGTGACACAGGCTTCTATAGGGGAAATTTGCAGGGCGGCCACGTGGTCTTCCCCTTCGTCCTTTATCCATCATTACAAAATTGACCAATATGCATCTTTGGATGCCTCCTTTGGCCGCAGAAAGTATTGCCATCTAGAACTTCACATACCCAAACTGACTCCCTCCCTTAGGGACACAGGGCTTTGGTAAGTCCCACTAGTGGAGTCTCCATCCAATCATGCTGGAGAAGGGGCGTTATCTTACCTGAACGCCTTTTCTCAGCATGATAATGGATACTCCACCCCCTCCCAGATAAGGTCAGTTGGTCCTGATTCCAATAATGGAAATGCAATTGCATGGGCTAATGTCTGTACATCACTCAGTCTCAAACTGGGACATGGGGACACAGTAGAGGCATGACTTTAACTCTTACTTAGTCTTATTGGAGCAGCAAGATTAAGACAACCAATTCCCCATGGACATTTGAACATAGAGAATTCTACAGTACATGGGATAACTCAAGGGGATAGACATTGTCCACCATAGTTTTTTCAACATTATTTCCATTGACAAAAATGGAAATAATGTTGAAGAATCAGTTGGGTTATTCCATGAGGAATTGTCCATGGCAAGTTGTCCCATGGCAAGTTGGCCACAGTGAGATGTCTGCAGCTAGTTGACTGCAGAGAAATGACAGTGGCAAGTTGCCTACAGCAAATTGCCTTTGACTTCTCTTCATCAATGACTTAGATGAGGGAATTGAAGGGGAACTCATCAAATTTGCAGATGACATCAAACTGGCAGGAGTAGCCGACACCCCAGAAGGCAAACTCAGGATCCAAAAAGATGTTGACAAACTTGAACAATGGGCCCTATCCAACAAAATGAGTTTCAACGTGGATAAAAGCAAAGTCCTACATGTAGGCAGGAAAAATCAAAGCTATAAGTACAGATTAGTTGAGACCTGGCTCAGAAATAGCAACTGTGAGAGAGACCCTGGAGTCCTAGTGGATGATCACTTGACTATGAGCCAACAATGTGCAGCAGCAATGAAAAAAAAACTAATACAATCCTAGGTTGTATAAACAGAGGCATAGAATCAAGATCACGCAAACTATTAGTACCCTTTATAAAACCCTAGTAAGATCATATACCTCAAATACTGCAGCCAATTTTGGTCACCATATCACAAAAAAGATGTTGAGAGACTGGAAAAAATTCAGAGAATAGCAACTATGATAATCAAAAGCCTGGAGACCAAAACATATGAAGAATGGCTGTGGAACTGGGGTCTGGGTAGTCTAAAGAAAAGAAGAAATAGGGGAGACATGATAGCAATGTTCCAGTATCTGAGGGGCTGCCACAAAGAAGAGGGGATCATGTTATTCACCAAAGCACCAGAGGGCAGGACAAGAAACAATGGTTGGAAACTGATCAACGAGAGAAGCAACCTGGAATTAAGGAGAAACTTCGTGACAGTGAGGACAATCAACCAATGGAACAGCTTACCCCCAGAAATCGTGGGTGCTCCATCTCTGGAGATTTTAAAGAAGAGACTAGAAAAACCACCTGTCTGAGATGGTATAGGTTCTCCTGCTTGAGCAGGGAGGTGGACTAGAAGACCTCCAAGGTCCTTTCCAGTTCTATTCCATTCCATTCTGTTCCATTCCATTCTGTTCTATTCTATTCTCCGAGTTTCCTCCCAGGAAACTCTAGAATTACAACTTGGTGTAAGTTGAAGTGACTACAACCTGAATTGAATCTCAGCTCCTACCCAAAACTCATGCCCTCCTACAGAGATATTGTCTCCCCTCTGAATTCTCAGCTATTAACTAGGTAAACCAGTTGACTCCACCCTTGGGTATATATGGCAATATACAAGGCTGACACCTCCAGTGACAATTAAGCTCTTGAATTACAGAGCTATAACCTATCCAAGGTAGGCATTGCGGTGCCGGAAAATGGTGACTTTCCCAAAGTGAGCATGATAAATGGGAGCACTTTCTCCTTGTTTGAGATACTAGTTTTATGTGACTATATTGCAGCAGCAGGGTGGAAAAAAATCCTTCATTTGTGTTTGTAAATATTATTGACACTGGCAGCATATTCTGTCCCTCTATCCCCCTAAGATCGAAGATTTATTACAGTTTATTCCAAGCAATAAAGGTTAGCTGGAATTTCTCACTATAAGGTCTGATATCTGCCTTGCTGTTTGGAAGTTTAGGCTGCTCAGACCTGGGAGAGAGGGAGGGAGGGAGGGAGGGAGGGAGAGGCTGAGAGAACAATAGAGTGAGACAGGGCAAAGGGAAGAGGGAAAGATGGAGAGAGAGAGGGAGAGGGAGGGAGAAAGGGAGAGAGAGAGGGAGAGAGGGAGAAAGGAAGTGGGAGACAGGGAGAGAGGGATGGAGAGAGAGAGAGGGAGAAAGAGAGTGAGGAAAAGGGAGAGAGAGAGGGAGGGAGGGAGGGAGGGAGAGGCTGAGAGAGCGATAGAGTGAGACAGGGCAAAGGGAGGAGAGAGAGAGGGAGAGGGAGAGGGAGGGAGAAAGGGAGAGAGAGAGGGAGAGAGGGAGAAAGGAAGTGGGAGACAGGGAGAGAGGGATGGAGAGAGAGAGAGGGAGAAAGAGAGTGAGGAAAAGGGAGAGAGAGAGGGAGGGAGGGAGGGAGGGAGGGAGGGAGGGAGGGAGAGGCTGAGAGAGCGATAGAGTGAGACAGGGCAAAGGGAGGAGAGAGAGAGGGAGAGGGAGAGGGAGGGAGAAAGGGAGAGAGAGAGGGAGAGAGGGAGAAAGGAAGTGGGAGACAGGGAGAGAGGGATGGAGAGAGAGAGAGGGAGAAAGACAGTGAGGAAAAGGGAGAGAGAGAGGAGGAGAGAGAGACAGAGGGAGAGAGAGAGAGAGAGAGAGAAAATTATTTCTCTCCCTTTCTTACTTTGTTCCACTTCCTAAGACAGGTGACAAAATCCTAGAAATTGGGGTTGCACGCAGAAATATATTCCTAGGGTTCTTAATTGCTAGAACTTTGAGAAGTGAACCCTTCTTTCTTTGCAATCTTTTAACAATACAAAACTAAGTCCATCTGGCTCCTTCTGCAGAAACCTGGATATTCATTCATGCCCCCCCCCCCGAAGGGTCCCATGGAGAGATCCACCTTGGTAACTCTCAGGGGAGGAGGAAGCCCCACAAAGCATGGGGTGACGGATATTTGCTGCATCTGAAATTCACAGATCAGAACTGGAGATGCAGCCAAGCTGCCTTCCAACTTTTGTTAGATCCCACCAGGATTTGGAGCAAGACACGGTCATCACTGTTCTCTTCCTTCTCCTTCTCCTTCCCTTTCTCCTTCTTCTTTTCAGAAGATGGGACTGGCTAAAGGCCAGCCGGGAGGGAGGCTGGCTGGGAGGGAGCCAATGTATAATTTTGTGGTGGCCATCTATATTGAAATGCATTCAGTCTTAGCTCCACAAGGCTGTCTGGAAACAGCGAGGAACCAACCCCTGCCATGTTGGCCCCGCCCCCTGGGTGCATGCTGGGGAGGTGTCACCCTTTGTGAGGAATGAAAAAATGCATCATCACCTGGAAGTGGTCCTGGTCTGTCCCACTCCTGCCCAAGCCCCCACAGGCATCCTTGATGCGAACGATGTAGAGCTGGCCATGCCCACCCAGTAGGCCACACTTAGTCCATCCACACCCACTCAGTAGGCCGCACCCACCCTGGCCACACACCCCCAGCCCCCCCCAGGGCAACCACAATGCTGATGCAGCCCTCAGTGAAATTGAGTTTGACACCCCTGCCTTATAGGGTCTCAACATCGTTTTTGTATCATGAATTACACTGACTAATACACTTTCTTTGATGCCTTCTTCTTCATCTCGATGTTAAGGAAGTCTCTTTGTCAAGGTCACCCAAAGAAATGGATGCACTTAAGAAGATTGTCCGTCTGAAGGATATTCTTTATGGAGCGCAAGTTCACCGTGCTTTGATACCCTCTTCTTCACTTCTCTTTGCCAGAATACAAAACAGAGAGATAGTCTGTGTTGGGCTGTGATAGTCTCCTTTGCTATATAAAATTGTTGATAGTGAGAGATACGATAACTGAGAAGGAAACAAGTCTATTCTTAAGTACAGCCAATTCTTCTTCCTGATATTTGGGCCAAATCATTAACACCTATCTATGCTTTCTTATCACTCACATTCCACTGTAAAGGAGCAACACAAGTTTCATATCAGAAATAGCTTTATTTTCTAATTTCATTCATCTGGGATGGTGCTTCAAAACTAAGACAAAGTCACCATCTCATGCTTGGTTTATTGCAGTGGTTCTCAACCTTTTTAATGCCGCGACCCCCAACCGGTCGTAAGTCGAAGACTACTCAACTGGTGCAGCACCGTTTGCAGAATGGGACTTTTGGCGGACTCAGCAGGGCAGAGACAGCCTGGACAATTCCTATTGGCTTTTGAAATCCAATAGACTTGGACTCTATTCAAGAGAGTCTATTCTATTGGCTTTCAAAAGCCAATAGAATAAAAGGGAGTAGCACAGCCAAGGAAAAGGGGAAAAAAATGGCAGACTGCGTTGTTTGGCGATCCCCGTGAAATGGTCGTTCGGCCCCAAATGGGGTCCCGACCCACAGGTTGAGAACCACTGGTTTAGTGAAATATCAATTTAAATTAAACCTAGATCACTTAATTATTCCTCGGGAACACGTTTCCTCTTTTTTATATACATTATTATCATTTGGTAGCAATCTTTAGAGATCTCTGTGCACTTCCTGGGTGTGATCCATCATTCTCAAAATAATGGAATAACAGAGTTGGAAGGGACCTTGGAGGTCTTCTAGTCCAACCCCCTGCTCAAGCAGGAAACCCTATACCAGTGATGGCAAACCTTTTAGAGACCAAGTGCCCAAATTGCAACCCAAAACCCACTTATGTATCATCGGGTGCCGGGGGGGCATGGCCCATTGGGTGGGCGTGGCTGTGGTGGTAATGGCAGACTGGATGGGACTAAAAAGTTTAATCAATCAATTCCAACTTTGCGAGATTTTTTTTTCCTGCGAGAAGTTGAAATTGATTGATTGAACCTTCTTTTTTTGTTGCACGCAGCGGCGGAGGCCTAAAGCAAAAAGGTTTTATAAAATCCAGCTGAAGGCCTAGGACTAGGGCGATGGTGTGCGTGCTCACAGAGAGGGTCTGAGTGCCGTCTCTGGCACCCGTGCCATAGGTTCGCCACCACGGTCCAATACCATTTCAGACAAAGGGTTGTCCGATCACTTCTTAAAAACCTCCACCCACAACTTCTGGAGGCAAGTTGTTCCACTGATTAATTATTTTGTCAGGAAGTTTCTCCTTAGTTCTAGGTTGGTTCTATCCTTGACTAGTTTCCATCCATTGCTTCTTGTCCTGCCTTCAAGCACTTTGGAGAATAGCTTGATCCCACCCCCTCCTCCTTGTGGCAGATCCTCAAATATTGAAACACTATTATCCTGTGTTAGACATACCCAATTCCAGCAACCATTCTTCATCTGTTTTAGCTTCTGGTACCCTAATCCAGAGGTGCCCAACCTTTTGGGCACCAGGGACCAGTTCCGTGATGAAAGGTTTTTCTGTGGACCAGAGGGTGCGTGATTTTGTGTGCTGCCTGCATGCCGTGGATATGGGTTTGCTTGTTTGTGTGGACCGGTTGCTGGCATGCCGTGGCCGGATACTGGTCCACGGACTCGGGGTTGAGGACCCCTGCCCTAATCATCTCTGTTGCTCTTCTCTGCATTCTTTCTAGATGCCCAGTAGGTCCACAGTTGCTTTTTCACAACCAGTGTTTGCCTGTCAAATCCTTAAGTCTTTGTTTAAAAGCCTAGCAAAGCCTATTAAGGCAGCGCAAAGGTAGTGGGTGGATGCTGTGATTTCATCAAATGTTCTGAATGCTTTTTAAAAGATCCTTCTCCTATGCAATGAGAGTGACACTTTTGAAAGTTGTCATATAATTGGAAATAACTTCATTGTACTGTAGTGCTTTCACAGGACACCATAGGTAGCCACCCTTTTCAAAGGGTAATAATAATAATAATAGAAAGTCATAGAAAATGATAAAATTAAACTGCTCTGGGACTTCAGAATTCAAACAGACAGGCACCTGCAATATAACACCCCAGGCTTAACAATTGTCGATAAGAAAGACAAAAAAGTCTGGATAGTGGACGTGGCAGTGCCTGGAGACAGCAGAATAGACGAGAAAGAACTGGAGAAGATAACAAAATACAAAGACCTACAAATAGAAATAGAAAGACTGTGGCAAAAGCAAGCAAGGGTAGTACCAATAGTGATAGGCTCCTTGGGTGCAATCCCAAAACAACTGGAGCACCACTTGAACACCATTGGCATTGACAAATTTGCTATTAGTCAATTGCAAAAGGCGGCCTTACTAGGAACTGTTTCCATCCTGCGACGATATCTGTAATACCATCAAACATCCACATCTGCCTATCCCAGGTCCTGGGTAAGGACTCGATAGGTAGACAAAATGCCAAATCCAGTCTGAACATCTGGCTGACTGTGCGATGATAATAATAATAGTTGGAAGGGACCTTGGAGGTCATCTAGTCCAACCCCCTGCTAGGGAGGAAACACTATACCATTTCAGACAAATGGTTGTCCAGTCTCTTCTTAAAAACTTCCAGTGTTGGAGCATTCACCGCTTCTGGAGGCAGGTTGTTCCACTGGTTAATTGTTCTCATTGTCAGGAAGTTTCTCCTTAGTTCTAGGTTGCTTCTCTCCTTGATTAGTTTCCATCCGTTGCTTCTTGTCCTGCCTTCAGGCGCTTTGGATTAATGGTGGTGGGATTAATGTTAAGTTATAGGTGTAAATGGATTTTGAAAATTTCAGTGGACTTAATGATGAGTCGATGGTGGACTTTTTCTAAGGGGAGCTGAGATTCTCCCATAATTTCTTAAGGGATGGAATTCTTTTTAGTGGTGATAGCAAGCACTTAAACAAAAAAAAAACAAAACAAAAAACACCCTCTCATTCCTGAAAAAAAATTCCTGCTGATATCTTCCCTAGGAATTTGGACATGTGGGAAACCAAACAAGAGATATGGATGTACAACATAGTTTTCTGTGTTTAGATGTATTAGTACTGCTTTATAAAATCCTAGTGAGACCATACCTGGAATATGGCCCCCCCAAAAAAATTGGTCACCATACTACAAAAAAGATGTTGAGACCTTGGAAAAGTTCAGAGAAGAGCAACTAAGATAATCCAAGGCCTGGAGACAAAAACATATGAAGAATGGCTGCAGGACTTGGGTTTGGCTACCCTAAAGAAAAGAAAAAACAGGGGGGAAATGATAGTAATATTCCAGTATTTGAGAGGCTACCACAACGAAGAGGGCATCAAACTATTCTCCAAAGCACCAGAGGGCAGGACGAGAAACAATGGTTGGAAACTGATCAAAGAGAGAAACAACCTGGAATTAAGGAGAAAGTGAGGACAATTAACCAGTGGAACAGCTTGCCTTCAGAAATTGTGGGCACTCCATCACTGGAGGTTTTTAAGGAGACTAGATAGTCACTTGACTGAAATGATATAGGTTCTCTTGCTTGAGGAGGGAGCTAGACTAGAAGACCTCCAAGGTCCCTTACAGCTCTATTCTATTCTATTCTATTCTATTCTATTCTATTCTATTCTGTTCTGTGCTGTTGTTCTGTTCTGTTCTGTTCTGTTCTATTCTATTCTATTCTATTCTATTCTATTCCATTCCTATATCTATTTCTATTCTATTCTATTCCATTAATTCTATTCTATTCTATTCTATTCTCTATTTCCATTCCATTTTCTATTCCATTCTATTCCTTCATTCCATTCCATTCCATTTCTATTCCATTCCTTCTCCTATCTTCTATTCTATTCTATTCCATTCTATTCTATTCTATTCTATTCTATTCTATTCTATTCTATTCTATTCTATTCTATTCTATTCTATTCTATTCCATTCCATTCTATTCCATATTCTATTCTATTCTATTCTATTCTATTCTATTCTATTCTATTCTATTCTATTCTATTCTATTCTATTCTATTCTACTCTATTCTATTCCTTCTAAAGCTACTTGAAATTGGGATCCTTGGGGCTTTCTAAACTTGATTGTTTTCTCGCAGAAAGATGCCCTACGGAGATTCTCAGTCATCCAGGTCATGGTTGTCCCAAAGGTGCTTTTTCAAGAAGCAACTGGACTTTCTTTGTTTTTCTTTGAAGACTTTGCTTTGCTTCTCATCGAAGAACTTTCTTCAGAACACTTCTTCTTTGGAGAAAAAGTGAAACGGCTTCAAGGAGAAACAAAGAAATTTGAGGGCTAATCCACATGGAGCTCCATTTTCATCTGTCCTGTTTGTCATCATTTGCTCCCTATAGACTAAAATGGATGATCTGAAACTTGAGCTGGCCATGAACAAGGAGTGCATATCGGAGGTGGTGACCCTTTGAGAGCTGTATGCAGTTAAATTTCATTTTGATATATGCCGATTGGTGTACATTCAAAGTGACAATAAAGTTGTTGTTATTGTTGTTGTTGTTGTTGTTGTTATTATTATTGATCATCGCACAGTCAGCCAGATGTTCAGACTGGATTTGCATTTTGTCTACCTATCGAGTCCTTACCCAGGACCTGGGATAGGCAGATGTGGATGTTTGATGGTATTACAGATATCGTCGCAGGATGGAAGCAGTTCCTAATAAGGCGCCTTTTGCAATTGACTAATAGCGAATTTGTCAATGCCAATGGTGTTCAAGTGGTGCTCCAGTTGTTTTGGGATTGCACCCAAGGCACCTATGACTATTGGTACTACCCTTGCTTGCTTTTGCCACAGTCTTTCTATTTCTATTTGCAGGTCTTTGTATGTTGTTGTTGCTGTTGTTACTATTATTATTATTATTATTATTATTATTATTATTATTATTATTATTAAAATCCAGTTGCCTCAGGAAAAAGCACCTTTGGGATTTCTTGCAGACATTTCATTACCAAACTAGATCACATATTCAATCCTAGGCTGCATTAATAGAGGGAAAGCATCAAGATCACGTGAAGTTTTAGTACTACTTTACAGACCTTTAGTAAAACCACACTTGGAATATTGCATCCAGTTTTGATCACCATATTATAAAAATATGTAGAGACTCTGGAAAGAGTGCAGAAAAGAGCAACTTAGACAATTAGGGGGCTGGAGTCCAAAATATATGAAGAACTGTTGCTAGAATTGAGTATGTCTAGTCTAGTGAAAAGAAGGAACAGGGGTGACATGATAGCAGCCTTCCAATATCTCAGGGGTTGCCACAAAGAAGAGGGAGTCAAGCTATTCTCCAAAGCACCAGAAATCAGGACAAGAACCAATGGATGAAAGCTAATCAAGGAGAGAAGCAACCTAGAATGAAGGAAAAATTTCCTGATAGCGTGAATAGCTTGTCTTCAGAAGTTGTGTGGGCTCCAACTCTGGAGATCTTTAAGTAGAGATTGAACAACCACTTGTCTGAAATGATATAGGGCAGGGTCTTCAAACTTGGCCCTTTTATGACTTGTGGACTTCAATTGTCAGAATTCCTCAGCCAGGCATAAAAGGGCCAAGTTTGAAGACCCCTGATCTAGACTTTCATAAAAGGGCCAAGTTTGAAGACCCCTGTTCTAGACCTTCATGATCAATAGATTCCGGCTTGGGGAAGCTGTACCAGAATAACTGAAAGTGGATGTTATTTGGGTGCAAGTCCTGTTCATGCACACCTGCTATTATCTGAATGCTCTGGAGAGATAAGGAAAACTGAAGAAGAGAGTGTGAAATGGATTAGTATTGACCCCCACCCACTCTGGGGAAAAGTGGAAACATGAAATAAAAGACCAAATGCAAAGCTTGATTTTGAATATACTGGATGTTTCAGTATATAGTTTGGTTCAGTCTATTTTAAGCACGCAAAGCCCCATTCTTTTCGAGAGAAAGAGGAAGGAGGAAAGAGAGAGAGAGAAAGAGAAAAAAGAGGGAGAAAGAGAGAGAATGAGTAAGAGAGAGAGACAGAAGAAGAAAGAACAAAGGTCCCCTGCTTGAGGTATGAGGGTTGAACTAGATCAGTGGTTCTCAACCTTTTTAATGCTGCGACCCCCCCAACCAGTCGTAAGTCGAGGACTACTCAACGGGTCATAAGTTGAGGACTTTCCCTGCCCGGGAGCGCCACGCATGCATGGTGCTGCCCCCTGCACCGGCCGAGGCGTAGCTGGCAAGGGGCAGTGACAGCGTAGGGCGACCACCGGCTGGGCCACCAGCTGGCCCAGCCCAAGGGAAGTAAGGCACCCGCTGGGCCCCACACGTGCCAGCAACTCTCCCTGCACTCGTCGGCCTCCCACCTCCCACCCCTGGCCCTCTTTTCCTTACATTTTTAGTAATTCCTCAGCAGGGAGGGGTGGAAGCTTCCAGACAGCTTGCCTTCGCTGCAGACAACTTGTAGCACCATTTGCAGAATGGGGCTTTTGGCGGGCTCAGCAGGGCAGAGACAGCCTGGACAATTCCTATTAGCTTTTGAAAGCCAATAGAATTAGACTCTATTCAAGAGAGTCTATTCTATTGGCTTTCAAAAGCCAATAGAATAAAAGGGAGTAGCACAGCTAAGGAAAAGGGGAAAAAAATAGTGGACTGCGTTGTTTGGCGACCCCCGTGAAATGGTCGTTCGACCCCAAATGGGGTCGCAACCCACAGGTTGAGTACCGCTGAACTAGATGACTTCCAAGGTCCCTTCCAACTCTATCATTCCATGTTCTACGATTTGTAGGAAGTCAGCCCCCCCCCCCAGAGAAGGAAATATTAAAAGGGCAGAAAAATATATTTTCTCAAAGGATCTTAAAGAGGAAGAAAAGCATGCCCAGTTTTATTAATATCCCCAAGTCTCCCTCCCCCAAGCAGAAACCAGCTCTGTAGAAATGCAGATGTAAACCATCAGGAAGGTTGAAGTTAGGAGATTAAGAAGACAAAGACACCTAAAATCTGCATACCTCACCCAAACTCTAAGAGTCATTAGCCCCAGCCCCAAGGAAGCAGGATATGACCTTTGGGACATAATAGGATTAACCCACCACCATCAGAATACCAGAAAGGCACACTCAGACTCAGGTCAAAGTTCATGCCACAGGAACAACTCCAAACAAAGGGCTCCAGAGGGTATAAAAACCCACTCCCTACATGTGTTTGTTCTCTTTTCTTCCAGAGCCATCTTTCTGTCTGGCTCTCCTCTTCAATAAACTGCAACCCTCTTTCTAAAGCAGTTGCCATGTTGTTTATCCCGGGCTTGGACCGAACCACGATGAAGACTTTTCCTTCAACAGATTGTAAAGAGTTATTTTTGTTTTGCTTGTTTTCATTCTTTATGGATCCAGGTGTTACAGATTAGAAACTCCCAGGATTATCATGAATTCACAATCAGAAGAGGAAAATGATCAGAGGATAATCTTGCATTATGACATTTTTTTTTTCCCATGAGCTTTCATCCAACTCTTCTTTCCAGGAGATTGTTATCAATTAGCACAGCATCTCTAGCATTGTTGTAGTTTTTCCTTCCCTTCCCTTTTAAAGACATTTTTTTTTTTTTTGCGTGTGTGCATGGTTGGGTAAGTCCTTCTGAAAGCCTGGATTATTAAACCCCCATAGTAAAACTGATCCATTTCTCTTTCTTTTATTGTTAACTCTCTTTATTTAAGCCAAGGTCAAGGCTGAAAAACGACACCCACGCACACAAGTTATTATTAGGATCATGAAAAATTATTTATAACTTCTCTTCCATTTGTTCCTCTGGATATCCCTATGTTGCCATTGACTCATTTTTGTCTAGTCCTCATTCTAAAAATGTTATTTCTATGCTAAGCTAGCAATAAATAATGACAGGGCGCCATAGG
Source organism: Crotalus tigris (assembly GCF_016545835.1). NCBI lineage: Eukaryota > Metazoa > Chordata > Lepidosauria > Squamata > Viperidae > Crotalus > Crotalus tigris. The sequence continues at coordinate 21,989 of NW_024098226.1, read as the reverse complement.
AAGGTACAATTCATACTAGACATACCCAAAGATGCATATTAACTAAGATCTCCGTCTGGAGAAAATGAAAGGCGGGGAGGGAATAGATGTTATTAAGCACTGCAATCCAGAGGTTCATATTAGAGATATACTTTGACTGATTTGCACTAGTATTTTATCCAAAGCAAGGCTGGAAGCAAATTTTGGAGAGACGATTGCAAAGACACATAAAACTGTTTTCTTGCAAAACCATGCCTTCCATTTGTCATCATCTATGAAATTCAGAGCAAATTAGGAGATTAGTTTTCAGCCAAAACATCTGAGGAATTTGAAGGGAAGCCAGAATGAATTCTGAGAAGGTCAACAATAATATGCAGGGCAAGGCTGAAAATCCTTATTTTTCACTGGGCAAAAAAAAAAAAAATGTTCTCCCAAAGTTATTTCTCCTAATGTAGAACATCTAATGAGTTCTCAAAGAGCTCTCAAACTATTTTTTTTTTAACAAAAAGCTCTAGTGAAGTATTTGACCTCTAGAAAGCATACCCAAGTTTTTTTTATATTAAGAATGAATGCTAGAATCTTTCAGAACTGAACACTTAGAAAGATATGGGGTCTTTGGTGCTCTCTGAGCTTGGGTGTGTTCTTGCAGACATTTCACTACCAAACCAGGAAACATCATCAGTGCTAGAAGACAAGAGGAGGAGAAGGAGGAGGAAGAGGATTGTGCGATCCTTGGTACTTTTGAGTTTGGTTGTGTTCTTGCAGACATTTCATGACCCATCTAGGTAACATCATCAGTGCTGAAGGGAATGGAGTTTGGGAGGAGGAAAAGAAGGAGGAGGAAGAGGAGGAGTAGGAGGAGTATTGTGGAATCCTTGGTACTCTTTGAGTTTGGTTGTGTTCTTTGTGTTTTGCAGACATTTCATGACCCATCTAGGTAACATCATCAGTGCTGAAGGGAATGGAGTTTGGAAGGAGGAGGAGGAGGAGGAGGAGGAGGAGGAGGAGGAGGAGGAGGAGGAGGAGGAGGAGGAGGAAGACAAGGAGAACTGTGGGGCCCTTGGTACTCTCTGATCTTGGTTGTTTTCTTGCAGATGTTTCATGACCCAACTTGGTAACAACATCAGTACTACAAGGGAGTGATACTACCTCTCTTTTTATACACCAGTGGTTTGCTTTTTCAGTATTGGTGGGAGTGTTCTGGGTGGTTCCTCAATTAGGCTGTTGGATGGATGAGAATAATTGGATGAAATTTAGTGTTTAGAATATACATCTTAGAATCTCATCAGTTTCCAGGAAAAGTTCTCACCACTTTCTTAGCATTGCAGGGTCAATTTTTCAGGTACAATATGACACCTGTGGGAAAGGGACAGGGCTTGCATTGTGATGCTGTGGTGCTGCCTACATCAAATTGGCCTCCTTGCCCACCTGTGGATGCTATTGCTAGACCCCCCCCCATATGAATATCATTGCTACAATTGAACTGTTCATCATTATTGACTGTCAAGAAGACAAAGTCTGAGATTTAACCATAGGTTACAATGCTAATTAACTGTTGCATTAAGTCTACTAGTAGATTGGGCTCCACATGAGGCTATTTTTGAAGTCTAATCGTGGTACAGAATGCCACTGTTTGTGTACAGACAAGTGAGAGCCACTACAACTGTATAACACTGGTATTATGGGAGCTGTGTTTATTCCCAGGAAGCTTCTAACTATAGATCAAAGTGTGGTCATTACCTATAAACTCTGCATGGCTTGATAAATATCATTATTCTAATCCAGGGGTCTTCAAACCTGGCCCTTGTATGACGTTTGGACTTCAACTCCCAGAATTCCTCAGCCAGCATGCCTGGCTGAGGAGTTCTGGGAGTTGACATCCACAAGCCATAAAAGGGCCAAGTTTGAAGACCCCTGTTCTAATCCATCCAACAACCCCCTCCTCCCCCTCCTCCTCCTTCTTCTGGACCGTTACGTCAGATGGAAGGTTGGCCCAGAAGTTATGTCCCAAAAAAATGAGTTTGAGGATTTCCAGCAATATGAGATTCAGGAAAGAGGCCAAGAGTCCATGTTTTTTTCAAATTTTTCCCCCATACCTCTGAATATAAAAGAAAAGTAAAGATAACCTTGATGAAGATATGCAAGAACCATTGAGAAGAAACTCAAAATAACATGTGCAGTGAATTACATTTATCCAAATCTAGTCTAATGAAAACGACTAGGGGTGAAATGATAGCAGTTTTCCAATATCTCAGGGGCTGCCACAAAGAAGAGGGCATCAACCTTTTCCTCCAAAGCACCCGAAAGAGGACAAGAAGCAATGGAAGCAAACTAATCTAGGAGAGAAGCAACCTGGAACTAAGGAGAACATTCTTGACAGTGAGAACAATTAACCAGTGGAACGGCTTGCCTCCAGAAATCATGGATGTTCCATCACTGGATTTTTTTAAAGAAGAGAGTGGACAACCATTTGCTTGGGAAGGAGCTTGGACGAGAAGACCTCCAAGGTCCCTTTTAACTCTATTATTCTGTTAAATTGGAGGCGACTAAGACACAAGTCATTATGAGTAAAGACTCCCATTCCATGAAGGTAAGTAAATACCGTAGAACACAAACTTAAGCAAAGATCTACTATCAAGGCTACTATCTGCTATTTATGGGCTGAGCAGACAAACATTTCTTATAATTGCTATGGTTTTAGGAATCTGTTTCAAACAGCTAGGAGTTCACATGGAGTCAGTATTGACTCCAGGATGAATGAATGAATGAATGAATGAATGAATGGATGGATGGATGGATGGATGGATGAATTCCCTGTATTGGTAAAGCCCTCAAAGAGTTCAGTGAGATTCATAGCTCTCCTGGATTTATTTGTTTCAGTTATATTCTTCCTTTCATTCAGGAGCTCATAGTGATTCAGGAATATCTGTCCAAAATGAAAGATGATAATCATCAATAAATTCCCCCATATCAAAGGAACTGCTTAAAGGTTTTGATTGACACCATCAAAACAATCCTTGTTATAAGAACATGTTCAGGCCTTCCTATCCCTCCATTGAACCACATCACACATCAATGTTTCTTGAGGTCTCCAGAACAAGAATGAACCACAAGAGCTTGATGTCTTTGAAAATCTGTTGGACACTTTCTTTCTTTTTCTTTCTTTGTTTCTGACTTGACTGAACACTGTTCAAACAGAGAATTCTGATCAGCTAAGATTCTTTTTTAGACTTAGCTTTGCAACTTGCTTTCAATCAATCAGAATAGTGCTGAAAGGGAGCTTGAAGCTCTTCTAGTACCACCCCGCACTCAACCAGAAAACCCTATACCATTTCAGAGAAGATGGCTGTCCAATCTCTTCTTAAAACCCTCCAATGATGGAGCACCTACAACTTCTGGAGGCAAGCTTCCCACTGGTTAATTGTCCTTACTGTTTGGAAGTTTCTCCTTAATTGCAAGTTGCTTCTCTCCTTGATTAGTTTCCATACATTGTTTCTTGGATTGCTTTTTGATGCTTTGGAAAACAAGTTGACCCTCTCCTCTTTGAGACAGCCCCTCAAATACTGAGATACTGCTATCATGTCATCCCTAGTCCCTTTTTCTCTAGACTGGCCATCCCCAATTATTGCAACCGTTCTTCATATGTTTTTATCTCCAGACCTTTATATCATTTTAGTTGCTCTTCTTTGCCCTTTTTCCAAAGTCTCCTCATCTGTTTTGTAATGTGGTGACCAAAACTGGACGCAATATTACAGGTGTGACCTTACTAAGGATTTATAAAGTGGTACTAATACTTCGTGTGGTCTTGATTCTATGTCTCTGTTTATACAATCCAGGATTGTATTAGCTTTTTTGGCTGCTGCTGCACACTGCTGGCTCATGGTCAAGTGACTGTCCACTAGGACTCCAAGGTCCCTCTCACAGTTACTGTGTTTGAGTTAGGTCTCACCTAACCTGTACTTGTACCTTTGATTTTTCCTGCCTAGGTGTAAAACCTTGTTTTTCTCCCCATTAAATGTCATGTTGTTGGATAGGACCCATTGTTTAAGTCTGTCAAGATCTTTTTGGATCCTGTTCTTGTTGTATGGGTTGTTGGTTATTCCTCTCATTGGGCCTGCTCAGTTTTGAAGCCTATGGAACCTTGGGAGAGTTCACAGCCAACCTTTCTGCATGGGTGATTTAAAACAGGGGTCTTCAAAGTGAGGAATTCTTTGAGTTGAAGTCCACAAGTCATAAAAGGGCCAAGCTTGAAGATCCCTGATCTAAAGAGAGGCAAATTTAAAGCCCTATGTTGAAAGGTTTGGGAGACACATGGATCATATTGGGTTGAAAATGCCTGAAAACAAATACAAAAGGAATTAAAAATGTATTTTGGGGACAACATGATAATAGTATCCCAATACTTGAGGGGCTGCTGTAAAGAAGAGGGCTCAACCTATTCTCCAAAGCACCTGAAGACAGGACAAGAAGCAATGGATGGAAACTAACCAAGGAGAGAAGCTATCTGGAATTAAGGAGAAACTTCCTGACAGAGAGAACGATTAATCAGTGGAACAGAAGTTGCCTTCAGAAGTTGCGGGTGCTCCAACACTGGAGGTTTTAAGAAGTGATTGGACAGCCACTTGTCTGGAATGGTATAGGGCAGTGGTTCTCAACCTTTTTAATGCCACGACCTCCAACCAGTCGTAAGTCGAGGACTACTCAACTGGTCGTAAGTCGAGGACTACTCAACTGGTGCAGCACCGTTTGCAGAATGGGACTTTTGGCGGGCTCAGCAGGGCAGAGACAGCCTGGACAATTACTATTGGCTTTTGAAAGCCAATATAATTAGACTCTATTCAAGAGAGTCTATTCTATTGGCTTTCAAAAGCCAATAGAATAAAAGGGAGTAGCACAGCTAAGGAAAAGGGGAAAAAAATGGCGGACTGCGTTGTTTGGCAACCCCCGTGAAATGGTCGTTTGACCCCAAATGGGGTCCCGACCCACAGTTGGAGAACCGCTGGTATAGGGTCTTCTGCTCAAGCAAGGGGTTGGACTAGAAGACCTCCAAGGTCCCTTCCAACTCTGTCATTCTGTATGAATATTCGTTTCTGTCCATCTCCTGCCCTTCTGCCTTCTACGTTTTTCAGAAAGTTGAGAAGACCTAGTAAGTTTATAATTAAAATCCAAAGGAGGACAAAAAAAAAAAAAAAAAAAAAGAAGGCCATATGGAGATCTTGGTTTTGAAAGTGGAAAAGAGAAAGATTTCTGGCATTTATACTATGCACAGATTTTTGCAAGAATCATCCTAGCAATTTTATGTAACTTGATTCAGATGATTTCTAATGTAATCCCAGGACATGCATCAAAACTGTTTGCCGAGGCTTTGAAACCACTACAGGGAACTTGATGATACCCTTAAGCCTCAGTCACTGATTTTATGGTTATGAGTTAATTAAGTGCCAGTAAATCAGAATAAGAAAAGGACCTTGGAGGTCTTCTGGTCCAACCCGCTCCTCAAACAGAGGACTTTGTACCGTTTCAGAAGAATGTCTCTCCAATCTCTTCTTAAAAAAACCCCAGTGATGGAGCACCCACAACTTTCGGAGGCAAGGTGTTCCACTGGTTAATTCATTCATTCAATCAATCAATCAGAATAGAATTGGAAGGGATCTTGGAGGTCTTCTAATCCAATCCCCTGCTCAAGTAGAAGACCCTATACCATTTGAGACAAGTGACTGTCCAGTTTCTTCTTAAAAACCTCTAGTGATGGAGCACCCACAACTTCTAAAGGCAGGTTGTTCCACTGGTTTATTGTTCTCTTTGTCAGGAAATTTCTCCATAGTTCGAGGTTGGGTTTCTCTTTGGTTAGTTTCAATTGTTGCTTCTTGTCCTGCCTTCAGGTACCTTGGAGAATAGTTTGACTCCCTCTTCTTTGTGGCAACCCCTGAGAAATTGGAAGACTGCTATCATGTCTCCGCTGCTCCTTCTTTTCATTAAACTAAACCAGTGGTGGCGAACCTATGGTGCACGTGCTAGAGGTGGCACTCAGAGCCCTCTCTGTGGGCACACCTGCCGTCCCCCCAACCCCACCTCCACCCACTGCCCCCTCCTCACCAGCAGCCCCCGGAGGAGAGTCATCCCCAGGTGTGGTCCACGGAGAGCAGTGCAGCCAATGACATAGCAGCCGGGCAGCGGGGACAAGACTCCGCCCTCGCTCCCCATCACATGCAGATAATGTGGGGCAGAGGGCATGGCCGCCATGGGGTTGTGGCAGGCCGTGGAGACAGTGGGTGGCCTATGGGCAGGTGGGGGCAAGGACAGGAGGCAGGTGCAGGGCAGGCAGAGCAGGGGGGGCACGGAGCAGTTTTTGGGCACTCAGTCTCTAAAAGGTTCGCCATCACTGAACTAGACATACCCAATTCCATCAACCATTCTTCATATGTTTTAGCCTCCAGTCCCCTAATCATCTTTGTTGCTCTTCTCTGCACTCTTTCTAAAATCTCAACAACTTTTTTACATTGTGGCAACCAAAACTTGATGAAGTAGTCCAGGTGTAGTCTCACCAAGGCATTTTTGACTCCTAATGGCCACATAGATTGATGTTCTCCATGATGATCAGTCCCTAACCTGGTCCTTCAGCTCTTCCCATAGTGCAGTCATTTCCACTTGAGTCTATCCATCTTGTAGCTGGCCATCCCTTTTTTCCTTTCTCTTTTATGTTTTCCAGCATTGGAGTCTTTTCCAGAGAGATCAATCTTTGCATAAGATTCCAAAGACGGATAATTTGTCTAGTCATTTGTGCCTCAAGTAAGAACTTTTCATTGATTTGGCTAAAACATATGAAGAATGGTTGCAGGAATTGAGTAAGTCTAATGAAAATAAGGACTAGGGGGGACATGATAGCAGTCTTCCAATATTGGAGGGGCTGCCACAAAGAAGAGAGGGGGTCAACCTATTCTCCAAAGCACTGGAAGTCAAGACAAAAAGCAATGGATGGAAAATAATTAAGGAAAGGTCCAATCTAGAATTAAGGAGATATTTCCTCACAATAAGAACAATTAACCAATGGAACAGCTTGCCTCCACATGTTGTGGGCGCTCCATCACTGGAGGTTTTTAAGAAAGGACTGGACTGGACAGCCACCTATCTGGAATGGTGTAGGGTCTCCTGATTGAGCAGGGGGTTGGATTAGAAGCCCTCCAAAGTTCCTTCTAGTTCTATACTGATTGATTGATTGATTGAATTGGCTCTGGCAAGTTGGCTGCAATGAATTGTCCTATTCAGAAGAGTTAACAACAAACTCCAGAGTGATAATGACAAGATGACTACAGAGAATATAAATCCTTCCACTCCCCACCATTCGATCAGAGTGGAAGAAGCTTATTGGAAGCACCTTTGTCTCATTGTGTGGTTCTTGGTTCCTTGTGCACAAGATAGATAACAACAAAGATGATCAGGGGACTGGAGGCTAAAACCTATAAGGAACAGTTGCTGGAATTGGGTATGTCTAATTTAATGAAGAGAAGAACTAGGGGTGACATGATGGCAGTCTTCCAATTTCTCAGGGGCTGCCCCAAAGAAGAGGGGAATCAAGCTATTCTCCAAAGCGCCTGAAGGCAGGACAAGAAGCAACGGGTGGAAACTAATCAAGGAAAGAAGCAACCTAGAACTAAGGAGAAACTTCCTGACAGTTAGAACAATTAATCAGTGGAACATCCTGCCTCCAGAAGTTGTGAATGCTCCAACACTGGAAGTTTTTAAAAAGAGACTGGAGATATTTATAAATACGATATCAAAATGCTGAGCTTCCTTTCTTGAGTGCTAACTGCACAGCTGATGTGAACTACGACGAGAGACCCAACTATATCCAGTGGGACATTCACGCTATTCCTTCCTTTTACCTGTCTTCCAAATATTTTTGGGTAGCAAGCGAGATTTTTGAAGGCAGCCTTGGCGGGGACGAAGGAGTTAACGTACCTCACATCTGCTTACTTTTCTCAAAGCAGCCTTGAGCAGTTGGTGCTGTTGCTATTAAATATTTTCACATGTAGGTTTTCCATTTGCTTTGAATTACTGAAATACACTAAGCATGGCTCTCCAAGGACCCAAAGCAACGGTGTAATAGGTTCCTGCTAATAGCTTGAAACTATACAGCAATCTCGTTTTAAAATACAGCACAAATCTTTATCTAAGAGCGGTAACACCTCACTCCTGTGTTCACCCTTGTTTCCACATTTTCTTCTTGCGGTGCATAGGATGAAGGGGGGTGGTGGAAGGGTGTGTAGGATGGGGAGGGAGCAGCAAACAGCTACAAGAGAAATGATGCTTTCCAGGCAAAGAGCCAATTTGAAAAGCCTGTTCTCTCCAGTTTGCTGTCACTTGTCGTGGTTAAACAAAACACGGAATAGAAAAAGAAAAATTGGCTTCGGTGTAAATGTCAACATTCTGATTAAAGCAAACACGGAGCAATTCTCCATTCTTGACACACACAAAAAAATGAATTGAATTATGAAGATGATGCAAATAAGGGTCTATGTGATTAAGGGGCTGTACGCATCTGCATAATCTGTCGGTATTGTTATTATCTGTGGGATTAAGCAGGAGGAACTGCCAAAGGAGTGGGCAGTTGGCTTAATGTAAGAAGGGTCCTTCTGGGTGAAAAAGGATGGATTTCATCTTGACCAACCAGTCTTGAGTGGGAAGGTGTCAGCTGGATTCTTTGAGGAAGTTCTCAAACCCAGACAGGGTAAGGACAATAGAAAAGAATATCGGTAGCTCAGGACTGAACTGTGGAATCTTTGATGCTCACTGAGCTTGGTTGTTTTCTTGCAGACCTTTCACAACCCAGCTAGGTAACATCATCAATGCTAGAAGGGGGTTTGTGGAGAGGAGGAGGAGGAGAAGGACAACAGTGGGTTCCTTGGTGTTCTCTGAGCTAGGTTGATTTCTTGCAGAAGTTTCATTACCCAAGGTAGGCAATGTCTTCAGTCCTTGAAGGAGTGGAGTTTGCAGAGAGGAGGAGGAGGAGGAGGAAGAGGAGGAGGAGGAGGAGGAGGAAGAAGAAGAAGAAGAAGAAGAAGAAGAAGAAGAAGAAGAAGAAGAAGAAGAAGAAGAAGAAGAAGAGGAGGAGGAGGAGGAGGAGGAGGAGGAAGAGGAGGAGGAGGAGGAGGAGGAGGAAGATGACAACTGTGGGGCCCTTGGTGCTCTCTGAGTTTGGTTGTTTTCTTGCAGAAATTTTATTACCCAAACTAGAAATATCTTCAGTCCTTGAAGGAGTGGGGTTTGCAGAAAGGAGGAGGCAGAGGAGGAGGAGGAGGAGGAAGAGGAGGAGGAGGAGGAGGAGGAGGAAGATGACAGCTATGAGGCCCTTGGTGCTCTCTGAGCTTGGTTGTTTTCTTGCAGATGTTTCATTAACCGACTAGAGGAGGACAGTGGGGTCCTTATTCTCTGACCCTGGTTGCTTTCTGCAGACCTTTAAGGGCCCAATCAGTGATAGAAGGGAGTGGGCTTTGCTCTCTGTTGATATACAACGGCTTGCCCTATCAGTGGGGGTGGGGGTGTTGTTTCCTTCTTGGGTGGTTCCTTCATTAGGCTGTTGTTTACTGTTGGGTTGTTTGTATTGGTGGTTCCTTGACTGGGCTATTATTTGCTGCTTGAGCTAACCCCACTCCCTTCTGGCATTAATGGCATTATCTAACAGAGTAATGAAATGTCTGTGAGAAAACAGCCAAGCTCAGAGAGCAGCAAAGACCCCACAGGTTTGTAAACAGATTTATTTATTTATTTTTGCTGGAATTTAAGATTACACTTGCAGGAATTGGGTATGCCTCGTTCAGGGGTAAGCAACCTTGGCTCTTTTATGACTCGTGGACTTCAACTCCCAGAATTCCTGAGCCAGCCATGCTGAGGCGAAAGGGAGAGGTTTCCAAGCTGAGCCATGCTGGCTCAGGAATTCTGGGAGTTGAAGTCCACGAGTCATGAAGGGGCCAAAGTTTCCCTCATGCTGGCTCAGGAATTCTGGGAGTTCAAGTCTACAAGTCATAAAAGAGCCAAGGTTGCCTACCCCTGGCCTAGTTTAATGAAAGGAAGGACTGGAGGTGACAGAATAGCAGTGTTCTGATATTTGAGGGGCTACCACAAAGAAGAGGAGGGGGGTCCAACTGATTTTCAAAGCACCTTAAGGCAGGACAAGGAACAATGGATGGAAATTAATCAAGAAGAGAAACAACCTGGAACTAGGGAGAATTTTTTTGTCAGTGGGAACAGTGAATCAGTGGAACAACTTGCCTCCAGAAATTGTAGGTGCTCCAACACTGGAGGTATTTTTTAGAAGAGATTGGAAAACCATTGTTCTGAAAAGGCATAGGGCAGGGGTCTTCAAACTTGGCCCTTTTATGACTTGTGGACTTCAATTCCCAAAATTCTCAGCCAGTCACGCTGGCTGAGGATTTCTGGGAGTTGAAGTCCACAAGTCATAAAAGGACCAAGTTTGAAGATCCCTGGCATAGGATCTCCTGCTTGAGCAGGAGGTTGGACTAGAAGACCTCCAAGGTCCCTTCCAACTGTTTTTTTCTGTTATTCTGCTTGTTATTCTGCCCAGGTGGCACAATGGTTAGAATGCAATGTTGCAGGTTAACTCTGCCCACAGACTGGAGTTCAGTTCTGATCGGCTCAAGGTTGATAAGCCTTCCATTCTTCTGAGGTCAGTAAAATGAAAACTAATATTGTTGGGGGGCAAGGGGCTGACTCCGTAAACTTCCCAGAAAGTGCTGTAAAGCACCATGAGGCGGTATATAAGTGCTATTGTTAACAGCCATCAAGAATAACATCCATGCCTAGGCCGTTCGGCCCTGATTATGCTTATGCCAACTTTGATCAGCCTAAATTGGTGACCATCACCAGATTCAAGAACAATAAATCTGACCATTTCTCGTCTGTGGGATAAAACACCCTTCTTTTTCTTAACTCCAAATTCCTCTACTTTTTTTTTTAAATGTATCACTGAAAGTTCAAATATTTTCTTAAGTTGGTATCTCTCTCTCTCTCTCTCTCTCTCTCTATCTATCTATCTATCTATCTATCTATCTATCTATCTATCTCCATCTCCATTATCTATACATCGTCTGCCTGCCTGCCTGCCTTTCTCTGTCTGTCTGTCTGTCTGCCTACCTGCCTGCCTGTCTCTGTCTGTCTGTCTGCCTGCCTGTCTGCCTGCCTGTCTCTGTCTGCCTGCTTGCCTGCCTGTGTGTCTCTGTCTGTCTGTCTGTCTGTCTGCCTGCCTGCCTGCCTGTCTCTGTCTGCCTACCTGCCTGCCTGCCTGCCTCTCTGTCTGTCTGTCTGCCTGCCTGCCTGCCTGCTTGCCTGTCTTTGTCTGCCTGCCTGCCTGCCTGCCTGCCTGCCTACCTGTCTCTGTCTGCCTGCCTGTCTGCCTGTCTCTGTCTGTCTGCCTGCCTGCCTGCCTATCTATCTATCTATCTATCTATCTATCTATCTATCTATCTATCTATCTATCTATCTATCTATCTATCTATCTATCTATCCATCCATCCATCCCTCTATCTATTTATCTGTCTATCTATCTATCTATCTATCTATCTATCTATCTATCTATCTATCTATCTATCTATCTATCTATCTATCATCTTAATACTAGAACAACAATCTAGTAGTAAACAAGAGCCTAGTCAAGGAACCACCGTGAACACTCCCATCAACACTGACAGGACAAAAATAAAATAAACAGAGAGCAAACTCCACTCCCTTCTAGCACTGATGATGTTACCTAGTTGGGCTATGAAATATCAACAACTAAAGTCAGAGAACACCAAGAACCCCATGGTCATCTCCTCCTCCTCCTCCTCCTCCTCCTCCTCCTCCTCCTCCTCCTCCTCCTCCTCTCTCTCTCTCTCTCTCTGTCTCTCTCTGTCTCTGTCTTTCTCTGTCTGTCTGTCTGTCTGTCTGTCTGTCTGTCTATCTCTCTCTCTCTCTCTCTCTCTTCTTTAAGATCTTGGTATGTTTAGCCTACAGAGAAGGCTAAAGACTGAAGGAAACGGTCTAGCAGTGCTCAAATATCATATGAAGCTTGTCACACAGACAAATAAGTGACCTCTTATCTTTAAGGGCAAAAGCAGAAGCAAAAGTAGGTTAAAACTACAAGAAAGGAAGTTCAGGCTAGATGTCAGGAAAACGTTCCCGACTGTACAAGGTGTCAGCTAACACAACAGGCTATTTCCTGAAGCTGTGACCTCTGAACAGAAGTCAGGCTTAACTGTGTGAATCCTGCACTAAGCAAGGATTCCAAGGAAGCTGATCAGAAGGAGATTGAGAACAGATCAAAGGAAACATTTCTGCATGTCACATGTAATTAACCTGTAGAATGTTTTTTTTTTTTTTTTTCCCAAGAGCTTCAAGGATGGAGTTAACTTGGATGCCTTTAAAGTGGGGTTGGATAAATAGAGAGCATAGAGGGCAGATTTGTTAGAGGCTATCAATTCTGAAGAATCCATGTTATCTCTGTGTACCTCCTCCTCCTCTCCATAAACTCCACTCCCTTCTAGCACTGATGATGTTGCCTAGTTGGTCAATGAAATGTCTACAAGAAAACAGTCAAGTTCACTGAGTACCAATGACTTCACAGTTCCACCCTGAGCTACGGATATTTTTGTCTGTCGGCAAACTCATCGATTTCTTACTTGGTTGATGTTGCTTTTTTTATTGAAAATCCAGGATGGGGGATTTGTGCAAGGCAGATAGGATCTTCCTCCATGAAAAGCTTAATACAGCACTGGAAAAGGGATGGGGTTCACCTTGTGATGTTTCTTTGTCATCTTATCTTATTTTTTGTTTATTTGTTTGTTAGTTTATGGAAACTAATTTATTTATTTATGAAAACTAATCAAAGAGAGAAGCAACCTAGAACTAAGGAGGCATTTTCTGACAATTAGAAAAATTAATCAGTGGAACAGCTTGCCTCCAGAAGTTTTGGCTCAATGCTTCACTACAATAATTGTTTGCAGCAGTGATTCAAGTCGGATTATCGATCATCGCACAGTCAGCCAAATGTTCAGACTGGATTTGGCATTTTGTCTACCTATCGAGTCCTTACCCAGGACCTGGGATAGGCAGATGTGGATGTTTGATGGTATTACAGATATCGTCGCAGGATGGAAGCAGTTCCTAGTAAGGCCGCCTTTTGCAATTGACTAATAGGAAATTTGTCAATGCCAATGGTGTTCAAGTGGTGCTCCAGTTGTTTTGGGATTGCGCCCAAGGAGCCTATGACTATTGGTACTACCCTTGCTTGCTTTTGCCACAGTCTTTCTATTTCTATTTGTAGGTCTTTGTATTGTGTTATCTTCTCCAGTTCTTTCTCTTCTATTCTGCTGTCTCCAGGCACTGCCACGTCCACTATCCAGACTTTTTTGTCTTTCTTATCGACAATTGTTAAGTCTGGGGTGTTCTGTTGCAGGTGCTGGTCTGTTTGAATTCTGAAGTCCCAGAGCAGTTTAATTTTATCATTTTCTATGACTTTCTCTATTTTATGATCCCACCAGTTTTTGCTTACAGACAAATGATATTTTTTGCAGATCTTCCAATGCACCATTGTTGCTACTTTGTCACACCACTGCTTGTAGTCAGTCTGTGCAATCTTCTTGCAACAGCTTACCAGGTGGTCCTATTATTATTATTATTATTATTATTATTATTATTATTGATCTTCGTACAGTCAGCCAGATGTTCAGACTGGATTTGGAATTTTTATCTACCTATTGAGTCTTATTGAGTCACAGGATGGAAGCAGTTCCTAGTAAGGCTGCCTTTTGCAATTGACTAATGGCAAATTTGTCCGTGCCGATGGTGTTTAAGTGATGCTCCAGTTGTTTTGGGATTGCACCCAAGGTTCTTCTTCTTCTTCTTCTTCTTCTTCTTCTTCTTCTTCTTCTTCTTCTTCTTCTTCTTCTTCTTCTTCTTCTTCTTCTTCTTCTTCTTCTTCTTCTTCTTCTTCTTCTTCTTCTTCTTATTCTTCTTCTTCTTCTTCTTCTTCTTCTTATTCTTCTTCTTCTTCTTCTTCTTCTTCTTCTTCTTCTTCTTCTTCTTCTTCTTCTTCTTCTTCTTCTTCTTCTTCTTCTTCTTCTTCTTCTTCTTCTTCTTCTTCTTCTTCTTCTTCTTCTTCTTCTTCTTTAATGGTAGTGGAGATTTTCTTGTGAGGTAATGAACAGACTTGAAAAGATAGACTTTCTGTCAATTTAGATCTAATATTTGACCGCAATGTGTGGCAAAACAATCCATTCAAACAAGAAGGAAATGAGGAGGAAAGAGAGAGAGAGAGAGAGAAGAGACAGAGAGAGAGAGAGAGAGGGAGGGAGGGAGAGAGAGAGAGAGAGGAGAGAGAGAGAGAGGAGAGAGAGAGAGGAGAGAGAGAGAGAGGAGAGAGAGAGGATACAGATAGAAGGTAGAGATAGAAGTAGAGAGAGAGAGAATAAAAACCTTCCCTATGCCAGAATAACTGCAAACAGATTATTTAATAATTATTCATTAGTCAAAGGTTATCTTTGTGGCAGGATTAGCACAAACTGTTTCCCTGTAGTTTTTTTTTTCTCTTTGCTAGAAAAATGTGTAGAGATGAGAGATTATGAGACTTATTTTTAATGTGGTTTTAAAAGAACAATGTTAACTTTAAGACTATTCTTGGTTTCCCCCGAAGTGAACTAAGCTCATTCCCCTTTTGGAAAGGTGATGATTAATGATAAGGGAATCTAAACTTCCTGTGGTGATCTCATTAGAACAGTGGTTCTCAACCTGTGGGTTGGGACCCCATTTGGGGTCAAACGACCATTTCACGGGAGTCGCCAAATAACAAAGTCCGCCATTTTTTTCCCCCTTTTCCTTAGCTGTGCTACTCCCTTTTATTCTATTGGCTTTTGAAAGCCAATAGAATAGACTCTCTTGAATAGAGTCTAATTCTATTGGCTTTCCAAAGCCAATAGGAATTGTCCAGGCTGTCTCTGCCCTGCTGAGCCCGCCAAAAGTCCCATTCTGCAAACGGTGCTGCACCGGTTGAGTAGTCCTCAACTTACGACCGGTTGGGGGTCGTGGCATTAAAAAGGTTGAGAACCACTGCATTAGAACATAGAATCATAGGACAATAAGGAATGTCAGAGATCTCCCAGCCCAGGGGTGTCAAACTCGCAATGTCACGTGACCTGTCGCGACCTATCATGACTTTTTTTTCCATTGCCAGCAACGGGATGGACGCGGTTTTGGCATGATATATCCGGTCCGCAGGCCGGCAGTTTGATACCCCTGTCCTAATCCAACCCCCTGACTTTATACCATTCAGGTAAAATGGTCATCCAATCGTATCTTGAAAGCCTCCAGCGATTAATTAATTAATCCATTGGTTAATTAATTAATCCATTGATTAATTGTTCTCAGTGTCAGGGAATATCTCCTTCCTTCTAGACTAGATCTCTCTTGAACACGCTTCCACCTGTTAATTCTTGTCCTGCCTTTAGGTGCTTTGGTGACTAAGTCAATCCCCTCCTCTCTCTGACAGCCCCTCAAATATTGGAAGACAGTGATCATGTCCGCCTCCCTCCCTAATCCTTCTCTTCAATATGCTGGACGTACATAGCTCCCTCAACTGTTCATTATGATTTAGACTCCAGGTCTCTAATCAGCTTTGTTCTTCTTCTCTGCATGCTTTCCAAGGTCCCAACATTTTTTTGGGGGGGGGGTATCAGGGTGACCTGAACTGGATGCAGTATACCATGGCCTCACTAGTGAGGTATAAAGTGGTATTATTGTGTGTGTGTGTGTGTGTGTGATCCTGATGCTATCCTTCTCTTAATGCAGCTCAGAACTGCATTGGCTTTTTTTTTTTTTTTGTATTGGAAGAGTTACAATTGTCATGGTTCCTATAGATGAGACTGGTAAAAAGAACTCCAAGGCTATAAAGCTTCCTTAAAGAACAAATGATGATGATGATGATAATGATGATGATGGAAGGGACCTTGGAGGTCCTTTAATCCAACCCCCTGCTCAGGCAGGAAACCCTATACCATTTTGGACAAATGGTTGTCCAGTCTCTTCTTAAAAACTTCCAGTGTTGGAGCATCCACCGCTTCTGGAGGCAGGTTGTTCCACTGGTTAATTGGTCTAACTGCCAGGAAGTTTCTCCTTAGTTCTTGGTTGATTCTCTCCTTGATTACTTTCCATCCATTGCTTCTTGTCCTGCCTTTTAGGCACTTTGGAGAATAATTTGACTCCCTCTTCTTTGTGGCAGCCCCTGAGATATTGGAAGATTGCTATCATGTCCCCCCTCGTCTTTCTCTTCATTAAACTAGACATACCCAATTCCAGCAACCGTTCCTTATATGGTTTAGCCTCCAGTCCCCTAATCATCTTTGTTTTTATTTATTTTGGCTATATAATATGGGCATGGTCAAAAGTGAACCCAAAACTGAAACATCCCCCCCAAGGTTACAAAGTTACAAGTAAAACTTCCCACCCCTGTAGCATGTCATAAATCACATTCCCCAATTAACTACTTGCATGGGCTTTCTAACGAAAGATACAACCCACCAAAATGTAGCTAGCAATGACCTTGGTTCCCACAGGAGAATGTATTGTTATGGCTGAGATAAAACTCTCATCTCCCTCCTTCCAAGTCTGTGGCCACTGAAAACGAAGGGGAAATGGCTTCAGCTAATTTCATTGTAGACTTGACAACAATATTATTTCAACCTTAGGTGAGTTTCTGAAACTGAAAATGTATTTTCAGAGGCTAGCTAAGTGATAGAGAACACCTGCGGCCTTCCACTTTATATATCTAGCATAGTTAGTTTAGCTGACAGACTCATCTCATCCGTCCAGATATAAGGTGGAACCAGCTGACTTCAAAAGACAGGGCAGGTGTCTGGGATAAGAAGCAGCTATCGACTATGCCAGTAAGTTTTGGGTCTCAGGAGAAGAGACTGAAGGATTCCAGAGAAACCAAAGAGCTGGAGATTTTCTAGGACACCTGAAGTTGTAATGTGTCATCCAAATAACAGAGTTGGAAAGGACCTTGGAAGTTGTCTAGTCCCACCCCCAGCTCAGTCAGGAAACTCTATACCATTTCAGACAAATGGTTGTCCAATCTCTTCTTAAAAACCTCCAGTGTTGGACCAAAGGTGATTTTTCAAGAGGCAACTGGACATTCTTGTTTTTCTTTGAAGACGTTCTACTTCTTATTCAAGAAGCTTCTTCAGCTCTCTGCACTCTGAGCTGAAGAAGCTTCTTGGATGAGGAGTAAAAGGTCTTCAAAAAAAACAAGAAAGTCCAGTTGTTTCTTGAAAAGGCACCTTTGGGACAACCATGACCTGGATGACTGAGAATCTCCATAGAGTTCCAGAGCTGGAGCACCCATAACTTCTGGAAGCAAGGCCTTCCACTGGTTAAATGTTCTGAGTGTCAGTTCGGGTTGGTGCTCTCCTTGATTAGCTTCCATCATGGTATTTGCTTGATATGCTTCAAGCAGTGACAAAGTTCTCCAGAAGAACCTGAGATCCAAACAAGGAAGAGGAGATCACAGGAGCTGTTGCAAAAAGAAGAAGAAGAAGAACCCAACCGCAACAGCAGCATGTCAACTCATGCCCAAATGCAATGGGCTTGCTGTTTATTGACCAGCAGGAAATCAAGTCATTTTTTAATTGGTAGCAACCACTCAGATAATTTTTCTCCATAAAGATCTATTCTAATCTGTTCTTTCAAGTATTTCAATGGTACGTTCATCACCATTGCAACTAAGTCCATCTATGTTACTTCTGATCCTCCTCTTCTTTTTCCTTCCATCTTTTCCAACACTAGAGCCCTCTTCAGAAATGAGGTCTTTGCATAATGGGTCCAAAGTAGGAGTCCTGATAGCACAATGGTTAGAATGTAATATTGCAGGCTAACTCTGACCACAAGGTTGATCCTGGTGGGCTGAAGCTCGACTCAGCCTTCTCTTCTTCTGAGATCAGTAAAACAAGGATCCAGCTTGTTGGGGGCAATATGTTGACATTGTAAATCACCCAGAGAGGGGTGTAAAGCACTATGGAGTGGTATATAAGCCTATGTGTTGTTGCTATTGCTATCATAGCGGACTGGAGGCTAAAACATATGAAGAACGGTTGCAGGAATTGAGTATGTCCAGTTTAACAAAAAGAAGGACAAGGTGGGTAAAGGGTAAAGCTTAAAATTATGCAAGACTTCCGTGAGAGAGGTGGACTCAAGGTACCGAATCTGAAATTATATTATGATGCTGTGGCTTTAACACTAATTAGGGATTGGGTTGATTTAACAAATGTAGAAATACTCCATTTGGAGGGTTGGGATTTACTTTTTGGATGGCATGCCTATCTAATTTTTAATAAAAAAAGTGGATCGGGTTTTTAAATCTCATATTATAAGGATTTCTTTACTTCGGGTTTGGAGGAAATATTATAAAAGTGAGTTTAAAATACCATTATGGGCTATACCTTGGCATGCGATAGAGGGGATAAGAAGAGGAGTTAAGATGGATAGTGTTTCTTATGCGCAATTACTCAGGTGGATGGTAAAAATTGGCAGTTAAAATCTTTGGAAGATTTAGCACATGAAAATATTATATATTCATGGTTTCAGTATAGACAAATAGCTGATAGATGGAAGATAGATCGTAATGTGGGTCTGCTCAGAGAAGATGAAAATCTTTTTAAACAAGTAAAAGATCAAAGGCGAACTCACATTAAGAGAATTTATGGGGTGCTAGTAGAACTGGACTCAGAATCAGAACTAATTAAAGAATGTATGATTAAATGGGCACAAAATTTTGGTGAACCAGTTCTACTAGATACCTGGGAAACCATCTGGGTGAGGAATGTTAAATTTACACAAGCCCAGAACTTAAGGGAGAATTTTTACAAAATGTTTTATAGATGGCTCCTTGATCCACAAAAAATGTCTCGTATGTATACTGACTTACAGCCTAAATGTTGGAGATGTGGTTGTTTGGATGCTACTTATTATCATATTTGGTGGTCGTGTAAAAATATAAAAGTCTTTTGGATTAAGATATGGTGGAATATTCAAAGAATTTTTAGAAAGAGGGTAAAATTTACCCCACAATTGTTTTTGTTAGGTATTGTTACTGATTGTGATGCTAAGGAAGTTATATTGATGTTAAATTTGATTACGGCCGCTAGGCTGTTAGTAGGGCAATATTGGAAGAAGGAATCTTTGCCTACCTTGCAAGAGTGGTTTTTTAAAGTTTCTTATTTGGCAGAAATGGCAAAGATTTCGGCTTTCTTAAAGGAGCAATCGCAAGAGAAATTCTTTGCGGTATGGGAAAAATGGATAAATTTTATACAATATAAATTGGATATAAAAAAATATCATTTAGCTTTCTAATAACTTGTATATAAATTTTAATATTTTATAGATTGTACTTTTTATATCTCTTTTCTTCTTTCTCTTTTTTTTCTTTTTTATTATCTCTTTTTCTTTCAAGTACTTTTTCCTTTTAATACGTATGCTTTTTTTACATATATTTTATTGTTAATTACTTTATAAATTGTTTATGTAAGGTATTTAGATATATTTATGATTTTTATTTTTTCAATTTTTTTAAGATTCTTAAAAATTTTAATTAAGCCTATATTCAGCTCTGGGAAGATCGGGGGGGATGGAGAGGGAGGGTTGGGGTGGGTGGGTTAGGGTTGGTTTTTTTTGTTTTTTTTGCTTTTTGTAAAAATATCTAAAAATTTTCAATAAAAAAAAAAAGAAGGACAAGGGATGACATGATAGCAGTATGCCAATATCTAAGGAGCTGCCACAAAGAAGAGGGAGTCAACCTATTCTCCAAAACACCTGAAGACAGGACAAGAAGCAATGGATGGAAAGTAATCAAGGAAAGAACTAACCTATAATTAAGGAGGAATTTCCCAACAAGTTCTCTCAAGGTGGCTGAAGAGATGCTTCTAGAGTTTTCATTCTAGGACTGAGACACATTCCTCTTCATCATTGTTTACCTACAGATGGTAAGTGCTGCTCTTTTTTTTTATCTAGAACTGATTCTGCCTAAAGCTAACTGTAATTTTCGAGATTGATAGAGAGCCAGTTTGATCTGGTGGTGAAGGAACCAAGATAGAAAGTGAGAATCATCCAGCTGGGTGACTTTGGACTAATCATCACAAGACAGTGAGTTTTAGTCCTGCCTGGGCATGAAAGCCATCTGGGTGACTTTGGGTCAATCATCAGGAGACAGTGAGTTCTAGTCCTGCCTAGGCATGATAGCCGGTTGGGTGACTTTGGGCCAATCACCAGGAGATGGTGAGTTCTAGTCCCGTCTTAGGCACAAAAGCTGGCTGGGTGACTTTGGGCCAATCACCAGGAGATGGTGAGTTCCAGTCCCAACTTAGGCATGAAAGCCAGCTGGGTGACTTTGGGCCTGTCCCTCTCTCTTAGCCCCACTCACTTCACAGGGTTGTTGTTATGGGAAAATAGGAGGAGAAAGATGTGTTGGAGATGTTTGCCACATTGAGTTAATTCTAAAAATGATAAAGATGGGATAAAAATTGATACATAAATAGAATGAAAAATAGACTTTGATAAGACCATTCTTCTTAAATTTACCCAGTCTTTTATGAGGGGAAGGAAGGAAGGAAGGAAGGAAGGAAGGAAGGAAGGAAGGAAGGAAGGAAGGAAGGAAGGAAGGAAGGAAGGAAGGAAGGAAGGAAGAAGAATGGGATGATGGGAAGGTGGGGAAAAGAAATGGAGAAGGGGGGAGAGAGAGAAGAGAGAGAGGAGAGAAAAACCTTCTAAGGTAACTTTCAGCTAAATTTGGTCAGTCTGGAAATGAACAGATTTATGAATTTAAAATATACCCCCCCTTTCCCACCCCCTTTTTCCTAACATTTCCTCCCATGAACTCTGGGGCACTTACACTCACCCACATTTCCTCCTGCTGTTTGTATGATGGAGAAGGTATGCAGTGCTGTTTCCTTACCTGTTGAGTAAGCTTAGTTTTATTGTCATTCTTTTCCCAACTAAAAATAAGGTCAGGGCTGTATGCAGGCATTTATTTATCTCTGGATTTTATTTCATTTGCACTTAGCCCTTAATATATGTGAAACGTTTCAGATGCTGCTTTCCTTCGTTGTTCCCTTTTTTTTTTTTTTGTTTATTTATTTATTTATTTATTTTAGGAAAGAACATGGCTAATTTTATTTGTCTCCTGTAAAATACAATGCAATGAAATAAAAAGGCAGCATTACTACAGAGTGCAATTTCATTTTTCCAAATGTCCTAAGAAATCTTGAAATTGACAGCTAGCACAAAGGAGAGATTAAAAAAAAATGGAAGGTTAGTTCACAGAATTATATATTTTTCCCCCAGTTCATTACATTTACCCTGCCTTTCGGTACATATTAGATCAAGTTTCATAGCTCCGGCAGCAGAACACAACTCTCAGAAGAAAATGCATTAGAATTCACGGGAGTAGAGCAAGAAAATCAGCATTAGCTGGGTTTATTCATGCATTTTATTAATTTAAAAAAAATTCCCATCTTTCCATCCAAATATTCAAAGGACAATAAAGATGAGAACTAATTTAACCCACCCAAAATAATAAATCATAATTATTAATGAATGAAGGCAAATATACATCCTAGAATAATGTTGCAGGACCTGGACCAGAGAGAACCCATTGGTACACTGCAATGAACAAGGACATACATTCAATTTCATAGCTACTAAAATTGTTGGTTGAGCAGGGACAAAAACAGCCAGGGAAATGATTGAAGCCTGGGAAACGGGCCTCTGATCAGTCAACCGGCATGCTGATTTACCACCAGCTTATCAAGAACTTAGGAGGCAAGGGCTTGGCAGCACAAGGGAACATATTTTTTTAAACATAAATCACTTAATAGTTGGTAAACAGTGTGTTTGCTGTGTTAACATTTGTAAAAAGAGGAGAGGAGGGGAGGGGAGGGGAGGGGAGATGAGGAGAGGAGAGGAGGGGAGGG
>NW_024098225.1:0-5370 GCF_016545835.1 Crotalus tigris | reverse complement strand
TATTTGGTGCTTTATTATTTCCAGTGTTTCCTTGATCTTCCTTGTTTCTAAGTGGTATTTCTTGATTAGGTATTCTTTGGTCTTCTTGTTGTTCAGCTTCTTTTCTTTCATCTGTTCTAGCTTGCTGATCTTATTTTCTAGTCTAACCTTCCATTTTTCTGGTGCACTGTTTGTTTGTTTTTCTTTTTTGTTGATTTTGCATCCCAGGTATTCTGTTATAACTGCAGCTGTGCTGTACATTAGTTGGTTTGTTTCTTGCAGTGAATTGGTGCTTATACTTGATATTGCAGTATTTGCATCTTTTAAGGCTTGTGCTAGCTGTTTCTTTGGAACAAGCTTCAATGCAGGCAGCCTTATTCTGTTGTTTTTGTGCTGTTCTAGATGCTCAATTATTCTTTGTTTCAATTCTTTTATTTCTTTAGTTAGAGGGTTTTGTTCTTCCGAGGGAAGAGGTCTGCCTGGTTTCCAAATGAGACACAGTTGTAATCTCTACTGGATTCTTCACTGCCAACTTCCCCGGTTTGCCTTACATTCTGAATTACTTCTTGTAAGGCTTTGATTCTTTGCCCGTGGGTAAACCTTTGCAGGTCGTCCAATTCTGTTTCTGTAAATACTTTATTTCGTGTTATAAATCGGCGTTGATCTGCTAGTCTCTGTTCTGTTATTTCTGATTCTGGATGTTGTTCTTTCCAGAATTCGTGCATTCGTTTTAGATATCCTCGTCTTGTTGGACTTGATCTGTAGTAAGAGATCATTATTTCTTTGTTTTCCATCACTGTGTATCTGCGACGGGTAAACACCTTTTCTTCCAGTAGTTCTGCAGCTGCTGGCCCTGGTTGCTCAGCCAACAGTCATGAGTCCTGTAACCCATTTTTCACCAGATATCCAGGAACTCCGATATCTAGCGCGGACCTTGTTAACCCGGGCGACGTCCGAGCCGGTATGGCATTCTGCAATTTACGTCTCACCATATTTTTTTATGGGAGAGACACTCTTTGTCTGGAACTCCTCTGATTGAGACCTGTCCAGTATCGGTTGAACATCTGGCTAGCTTCATCCTACTCAGAGTACACAAGCCCACAACCGTCAAGGTAGTCCATCACTGGGGGATTATTATTTATTATATTATTATTTTATTATTATATATATTAGTATTATTTATTGTTATCAATCATCGCACAGTTAGCCAGATGTTCAGACTGGATTTGGCATTTTGTCTACCTATCGAGTCCTTACCCAGGACCTGGGATAGGCAGATGTGGATGTTTGCTGGTATTACAGGTATCGTCGCAGGATGGAAGCAGTTCCTAATAAGGCCGCCTTTTGCAATTGACTAATAGCGAATTTGTCAATACCAATGGTGTTCAAGTGGTGCTCCAGTGGCTTTGGGATTGCACCCAAGGAGCCTATTACTATTGGTACTACCCTTGCTTGCTTTTGCCACAGTCTTTCTATTTCTATTTGTAGGTCTTTGTATTTTGTTATCTTCTCCAGTTCTTTCTCGTCTATTCTGCTGTCTCCAGGCACTGCCACATCCACTATCCAGACATTTTTGTCTTTCTTATAGACAATTGTTAAGTCTGGGGTGTTATGTTGCAGGTGCTTGTCTGTTTGAATTCTGAAGTCCCAGAGCAGTTTAATTTTATCATTTTCTATGACTTTCTCTATTTTATGATCCCACCAGTTTTTGCTTACAGGCAAATGATATTTTTTGCAGATCTTCCAATGCACCATTGTTGCTACTTTGTCATGCCGCTGCTTGTAATCAGTCCGTGCAATCTTCTTGCAACAGCTTACCAAGTGGTCCACTGTTTCTTCAGCTTCTTTGCATAGGCGGCACTTACTGTCTGTTGCTGTCTTCTCAATTTTGACTTTGTATGCATTTGTCATTAAAGCTTGGTCTTGTGCAGCCAGAATTAATCCCTCGGTCTCTTTCTTCAATTTTCCTGCTCTTAGCCATTGCCAGGTCTTGTTATTATCTGCTTTCCCAGCTATTTTTTTTTTTAATGTATTGGCCATGTAGTGCTTTGTCTTCCCATGCCTCTATTCTGTTCTTCATTTGGTCTTTCTTGTAGGCCATTTTGGTCTCTCCAGTAGTTAGTAAGCCTTCCTGATATACTAATTTCAGTGCATCTTCATCATTGTTCTTCAGATATTCTTCCAAAGCCATTTTTTCTTCTTCAACCATCTGATGTACTTGTAGCATTCCACGCCCACCTATTTGCCTTGGTAGATAAAGTCTATCAATGTCACTGCGTGGCATAGCTCTCATCTTCCTCAGAGTACACAAGCCCCACAACCATGTCAAGGTAGTGCCTCACTGGGGGATTATTATTATTATTATTATTATTATTATTATTATTATTATTATTATTATTATTATTATTATTATTATGGATCATCGCACATTCAGCCAGATGTTCAGACTGGATTTGGCATTTTGTCTACCTATCGAGTCCTTACCCAGGACCTGGGATAGGCAGATGTGGATGTTTGATGGTATTACAGATATCGTCGCAGGATGGAAGCAGTTCCTAGTAAGGCCGCCTTTTGCAATTGACTAATCGCGAATTTGTCAATGCCAATGGTATTCAAGTGGTGCTCCAGTTGTTTTGGGATTGCACCCAAGGAGCCTATGACTATTGGTACTACCCTTGCTTGCTTTTGCCACAGTCTTTCTATTTCTATTTGTAGGTCTTTGTATTTTGTTATCTTCTCCAGTTCTTTCTCTTCTATTCTGCTATCTCCAGCACTGCCATGTCCACTATCCAGACTTTTTTGTCTTTCTTATCGACAATTGTTAAGTCTGGGGTGTTATGTTGCAGGTGCTTGTCTGTTTGAATTCTGAAGTCCCCGAGCAGTTTAATTTTATCATTTTCTATGACTTTCTCTATTTTATGATCCCACCAGTTTTTGCTTACAGGAAAATGATATTTTTTGCAGATCTTCCAATGCACCATTGTTGCTACTTTGTCATGCCGCTGCTTGTAATCAGTTTGTGCAATCTTCTTGCAACAGCTTACCAAGTGGTCCACTGTTTCTTCAGCTTCTTTGCATAGGCAGCACTTACTGTCTGTTGCTGTCTTCTAAATTTTGACTTTGTATGCATTTGTCCTTAAGGCTTGGTCTTGTGCAGCCAGAATTAGTCCCTTGGTCTCTTTCTTCAATTTTCCTGCTCTTAGCCATTGATGATGATGATGATGATTATTATTATTATTATTATTATTATTATTATTATGGATCATCGCACAGTCAGCTAGATGTTCAGACTGGATTTGGCATTTTGTCTACCTTACCCAGGATCTGGGATAGGCAGATGTGGATGTTTGATGGAATTACAGATATCGTCGCAGGATGGAAGCAGTTCCTAGTAAGGCCGCCTTTTGCAATTGACTAATAGCGAATTTGTCAATGCCAGTGGTGTTCAAGTGGTGCTCCAGTTGTTTTGGGATTGCACCCAAGCCGCCTATTACTATTGGTACTACCCTTGCTTGCTTTTGCCACAGTCTTCCTATTTCTATTTGTGGGTCTTTGTATTTTGTTATCTTCTCCAGTTCTTTCTCATCTATTCTGCTGTCTCCAGGCACTACCACGTCCACTATCCAGACTTTTTTGTCTTTCTTATCAACATATGGGACTTCCATACAAAAAATACTCTGGTGAATGTGGAGAAGAACAAGGCTATGGTGCATATGATGTCCTTCAGCATGTAAGAGGAAGACCTCATGTTGCTGAGAGAAAATATTGTAGACGTGCTGATACTGGATGGATGTTATTTAGTTTTAATTCTACTTATTTACATATCTTTTACATGTGCTATATTTTTGTGACCTATTGTACCTATTTTATTCTGACACAAATAAAGAAGACCTTTAAAGCCATAGATGGCATGGCTTCAGGACACCTAAGGAACTGTCTTGAACCAATGGGATGAACCCACTCTACTTGTGTCAGCAGAAAAGCTCTGCTGTGGACCCCATTTATTAAGGAATTCTGGGGTCAAGGAGAAAGGCCTTTTCTGCTCTGGCCCCATCCTGCTGTGGCCCCATTCTAGAAAGGCATCAAAACTTTTTGCAGGTTGGCTTGGAACTCCAAGAGACACATTCTTCACTGAAGGTGGATGATGGGATAGGAAGAACTCATCTCTCACAGCTGGAATATTGCATCCACTTTTGGTCACTATGATATAAAAAAGATATTGAGACTCTGGAAAGAGTGCAAAGAAGAGCAACAAAGGTTATTAGGGGACTGGAGGCTAAAACATATAAAAAGCAGTAGCAGGAATTGGATATGTCTAGTTTGATGAAAAGAAGGATTGGGGTGATTTGATAGCAGTGTTCCAATATTTGAGTGGCTGCCACAAAGAAGAGGGGTTCAACCTGTTCTCCAAAACACCACCAGGCAGAAGCAATGGCTGAAAACTAATCAAGAAGAGAATCAAGCCAGAACTAAGGAGAAATGTCCTGACAGCTAGAATAATCAACCAGTGGAATGGCTTACCCCCAGAAGTTGTTGGTGTTCCAACACTATAGGTTTTTAAGAAGAGATTGGACAACCATTTGTCTGGAATGGTATAGGGTCTCCTGCTTGAACATGGGTCTAGACTAGAAGACCCCCAAGGTTCCTTCCACCTCCATTATTCATTCCCATTGTGTGTCATGTATGTGTTCCACTTTGAGAGCGGGCAACTAAATTTCATTTTTGATGTGTGCCATTGTGCCCACAGTAAAAAAAAATGCCAATAAAGGTTATCTTATCTTATCTTATCTTATCTTATCTTATCTCTTATCTTATATTATCTTATCTCTTATCTTATCTTATCTTATTTATGACCATCTCCTTGGTTTTAGTTTCTTGTATAGCTTTTTGTAAAGTTGTTTTTATGTCTATCTTTTCATTGTGTGTAAGCCCCCAGAGTCACCTTGATGGTGAAAGTAACAGCATATAAATTTAATAAATATGTAGAGATCTTGGCATGATACAGAATATTCAACATCTTTAGACATGCATTTAGCATGATGACAGAAAAATACAGGATTTGAAAACTGCAGATAACCAATTTCACAACTGGGTTGCTGTAAGAAAGACTTTTCAGGGAAGACTAGGGTGATGGGGACAAATTTATTTGCAGCAAGAGACTTCTCCTTGATGGAGCCACCCAG
The DNA here is from genome assembly GCF_016545835.1 of Crotalus tigris. Lineage (NCBI taxonomy): Eukaryota > Metazoa > Chordata > Lepidosauria > Squamata > Viperidae > Crotalus > Crotalus tigris. The sequence continues at coordinate 208 of NW_024098225.1, read as the reverse complement.
AAATAAATCAGAGAGAAAGAAAGGAGAGAGAATTATGAGGCGGCTTTGGCTTGAAAGCATTTGAAAAATCAAACATGCTCAGACTGCTTTCATAAAGAATATTATTATTTTTTTCATTTTAAAGCTTCTTAGAAACTACAAGGTTACTTCAGATTTTTGATAGGAAAACTAGATAACATCAATATCATTTCAGGAAGAATTGCACAAG
>NW_024098224.1:0-5419 GCF_016545835.1 Crotalus tigris | reverse complement strand
TCTCTGTACACCTGAGCAGAAAGGAAACAGCCCCAATAGCAGAGGAACAAAAGATCAACTCCTAATAGACAAAATGATCTTGGAAAACTGCAAGAAAAGGAAGACCAACCTGAATGTGGCATGGATTGACTACAAAAAGGCATTTGACTCTCTGCAACATGACTGGATAATCAAGTGCCTAGAAATAACAGGAGTCAGTAGAAACATCAGAAAATTTGTGCAAAGATCGATGGCACAATGGAAGACACAATTGCAGATCAATGGTGAGAGGCTGGGAGAGGTTAATATCAAGAGAGGAATATTCCAAGGAGATTCATTACCACCATTACTATTTGTTATTGACACTGTTTCTCTGCAACAATACTGAATAACTCAGGACATGGCTAGCAAACATAAAACATCGCCAGACTATCCCACCCCTTTATATGGATGATCTGATGAAAAACATCATCTGAAATAGAATCTCTGCTCAACACTATCCGTATATATAGCCAAAGATATTGTAATGGAGTTTGGCTTGGACAAATGTGCCACACTTGCTATCAAACAAGGAAAAATAGTGAAAACTGAAGGAATCAAGATGCCCCACGAAAATAACATTAAGAGTCTGGATGAGGAAGAGTACTACAAAAACTTGGGTATCCTTCAAGCTGACAATATCAAGCACACTGAAGTCAAGAAAAAGATTAGAGGTGAATACATCAAGAGAGTGAAGAAGATCTTAAAGTCCAAACTCAATGGAGGAAATACCATAAAGGCAATCAACCCCTGGGCAATCCCAGTCATTAGGTACACAGCTGGAATAGTGGACTGGACTCAAGCAGAACTAAAAGCACTGGATAGGAAGACCAGAAAAATAATGAAAATGAATCATGCCCTTCATCCACGCAGTGACATTGATAGACTTTATCTATCAAGGCAAATAGGTGGGCGTGGAATGCTACAAGTACATCCAGTATGGTGAAGAAGAAAAATGGCTTTGGAAGAAATTCTGCAGAACAATGATGAAAGATGCACGGAAATAGTATATTCCAGGAAGGCTTACTAAATAATGGAGAGACCAAACTGCCTACAAGAAACGACCCTCCCCCCCCCCCCAATGAAGAACAGAATAGAGGCATGGGAAGACAAAGCACTACATGGCCAATACATGAAAAAATAGCTGGGAAAGCAGATAACAATAAAAACCTGGCCAAGGCTAATGCGCAGGAAAATTGAAGGAGAAAGAGAAACCCGAGGGACAATTACTGGCTCTGCACAAGACCAAGCCTTAGGCAAATGCATACAAAGCAAAAATTGAGAAGACAGCAACAGACAGTAAGGCCGGCCTATGCAAAAGAAGCTGAAGAAACAGTGGACCACTTGGTAAGCTGTTGCAAGAAGATTGCACAAACTGATACAAGCAGCGGCATGACAAAGTAGCAACAATGGTGCATTGGAAGATCTGCAAAAAATATCATTTGCCTGTAAGCAAAAACTGGTGGGATCATAAAATAGAGAAAGTCATAGAAAATGATAAAATTAAACTGCTCTGGGACTTCAGAATTCAAACAGACAAGCACCTGAAACATAACACCCCAGACTTAACAATTGTCGCTAAGAAAGACAAAAAAGTCTGGATAGTGGACGTGGCAGTGCCTGGAGATAGCAGAATAGAAGAGAAAGAACTGGAGAAGATAACAAAATACAAAGACCTACAAATAGAAATAGAAAGACTGTGGCAAAAGCAAGCAAGGGTAGTACCAATAGTCATAGGCGCCTGGGTGCAATCCCCAAACAACTGGAGCACCACTTGAACATCATTGGCATTGACAAATTCGCTATTAGTCACTTGCAAAAGGCGGCCTTACTAGGAAATGCTTCATCCTGCGACGATATCTGGAATACCATCAAACATCCAAATAATGCCTATCCTAAGGTCCCCATTGCACCGTTAAGGACTCGATAGGTAGACAAAATCAGCACAAAAAAATCCAGTCCCCCCCACCCCCTGAACATTCTGCTGACTGTCGCACCAGCAGGATCAATAATAATAATAATAATAATAATAATGCATTTGTCCTTAAGGCTTGGTCTTGTGCAGCCAGAATTAGTCCCTCGGTCTCTTTCTTCAATTTTCCAGCTCTTAGCCATTGCCAGGTCTTGTTATTATCTGCTTTCCCAGCTACTTTTTTTAACATATTGGCCATGTAGTGCTTTGTCTTCCCATGCCTCTATTCTGTTCTTCATTTGGTCTTTCTTGTAGGCCAGTTTGGTCTCTCCAGTAGTCAGTAAGCCTTCCTGATATACTAATTTCAGTGCATCTTCATCATTGTTCTTCAGATATTCTTCCAAAGCTATTTTTTCTTCTTCAACCATCTGATGTACTTGTAGCATTCCACACCCACCTATTTGCCTTGGTAGATCAAGTCTGTCAATGTCACTGCGTGGATGAAGGGCATGATTCATTGTCATTATTTTTCTGGTCTTCCTATCCATTGCTTTTAGATCTGCTTGAGTCCAGTTCACTATTCCAGCTGTGTATCTAATGACTGGAATTGCCCAAGTGTTGATTGCCTTTATGGTATTTCCTCCATTGTGTTTGGACTTTAAGATCTTCTTCACTCTCTTGATGTTGTTGTTGTTAATTGCGAAGTCGTGTCCGACCCATCGCGACCCCATGAACAATGTTTATGTAAAGTGAATGGGGTGTTGGTGTGAAAGCGATAAATCCAACCGTGTCTTCTCTAGGTAATTCAATATTATTTTGAATAATAATATTGATAAGTCTATACTTTGAAAGGCACTTTGCTCCCTTCCAAGAAATGGCACCAAGTTAATAACGCCCATCTCACCGCAAAACCTTCTTTCTCCCAAACAGCCCATCTCCTCTCTGTTTCCAAAAGCTATCATGAATTGTAGGCATAGGGCTGCAGATCCCCCCCCCCAAGTTGTGTTTGTGGGAGGACTGTACCCACTGCAACATCACTAGCATCAGCTTGGATGATGAAAGGGTCCTCAGGATCAGGGTGTTTAAGAACTGGTTCTGCGGCAAATAATCTTTTCACCATAGCATTTGTAAGTGTTATAAATAAGGATTGGGATATACAGTTGGGAAGAAGCAATCATCAAAAGAGACCTATCTTTTCATGACATCATCCTAATTGCTTAGAGGCTTCTGCTGCGTAGTTGTGAAGGCAAGTAGAGGCTCTGTGTCTAAACAAAGAATCTTTTGTACAATGTTGTTGTTAAATGCGAAGTCGTGTCCGACCCATCGCGACCCCATGGACAACGTTCCTCCAGGTCTTCCTGTCCTCTACCATCTTCTGGAGTCCATTTAAGTTCCCACCTACTGCTTCAGTGATTCCATCCAGCCATCTCATTCTCTGTCGTCCCCTTCTTCTATTGCCCTCAATCTTTCCCAGCATTAGGCCCTTCTCCAGTGAGTCCTTCCTTCTCATTCGGTGGCCAAAGTACTTGAGTTTCAACTTCAGGATCTGGCCTTCTAAAGAGCAGTCGGGGTTGATCTCTTCTAGGACTGACCGGTTTGAACGCCTTGCAGTCCAAGGGACTCGCAGGAGTCTTCTCCAGCACCATAGTTCAAAGGCCTCAATTCTTTGGCGCTCAGCCTTTCTTATGGTCCAACTTTCACAGCCATACATTGCAACTGGGAAAACCATGGCCTGGACTATAAGCACTTTTGTTGGCAGGGTGATGTCTCTGCTTTTTAGTATGCTGTCTAGATTTGCCATAGCTTTCCTCCCCAGGAGCAAGCGTCTTTTAATTTCTTGGCTGCAGTCCCCAACTGAGGTGATCTTGGAGGCCAGAAAAATAAAATCTGTCACTACCTCCATTTCTTTCCCATCTATTTGCCAGGACTTGAGAGGGCTGGATGCCATGATTTTGGTTTTCTTAATGTTGAGTTTCAAGCCAACCTTTGCACTCTCCTTCTTCACCCGCATCAAGAGGCTCTTTAGTTCCTCTTCACTTTCTACCATTAGAGTGGTATCATCTGCATATCTTAGGTTGTTGATATTTCTCCCGGCAATCTTAATTCCAACTTTTGTTTCATCTAGCCCTGCCTTTCTCATGATGTGCTCTGCATACAAATTAAATAGGCAGGGCAACAGTATACAGCCTTGCTGGACTCCTTTTCCAATTTTGAACCAATCAGTGGTTCCGTGTCCAGTTCTCACTGTTGCTTCTTGACCCGCATATAGGTTTCTCAAGAGACAAATGAGATGGTCTGGTACTCCCATCTCTTTAAGAACTTGCCACAATTTGTTTTGATCCACACAATCAAAGGCTTTTGCATAGTCAATGAAGCAGAAGTAGATGTTTTTCTGAAACTCCCTAGCTTTCTCCATGATCCAGCGTATGTTGGCAATTTGATCTTTAGTTCCTCTGCCTCTTCGAAATCCTGCCTGTACTTCTGGTAGTTCTCGATCCACATACTGCTGGAGTCTAGCTTGTAGGAATTTAAGCATAACTTTACTAGCATGTGAAATGAGTGCAATGGTGCGATAGTTTGAACATTCTTTGGCATTGCCTTTCTTTGGAATTGGAATGTAAACTGACCTTTTCCAATCCTGTGGCCACTGTTGAGTTTTCCAAATTTGCTGGCAAATTGAGTGTAGCACTTTTACGGCATCGTCTTTTAAGATTTTGAATAGCTCAGCTGGAATACTGTCACCTCCACTAGCTTTGTTGTTGCTCAGATTTTCTAAGGCCCATTTCACTTCCCATTCTAGGATGTCTGGTTCGAGGTCAGTGACCATCTCATTGTGGTTATCTGGGACGTTAAGTTCATTCTTGTATAGTTTTTCTGTGTAGTTTTGCCATCTCTTCTTAATCTCTTCTGCCTCTGTTAGGTCCCTGCCATTTTGGTCCTTTATCATGCCCATCTTTGCATGAAACTTTCCCTTCATATCTCCAATTTTCTTGAAGAGATCTCTGGTCCTCCCTATTCTGTTGTTTTCTTCTATTTATTTGCACTGTTCATTTAAGAAGGCATTCTTATCTCTTCTAGCTACTCTCTGGAATTCTGCATTCAATTGGGTGTATCTTTCTCTTTCTCCTTTGCCTTTCACTTCCTTTCTTTCCTCAGCTATTTGCAAAGCTTCATCAGACAGCCATTTTGCTTTCTTGCATTTCTTTTTCTTTGGGATGGTTTTAGTTGCTACCTCTTGTACAATGTTGTGAACTTCCATCCATAGTTCTTCAGGCACTCTGTCTATCAGATCCAGTTCCTTAAATCTATTTGTCACCTCTACTGTATATTCATCAGGAATATGATTTAGTTCATACCTGAGTGGCCTAGTGCTTTTCCTACTTTTTTCAATTTAAGCCTAAATTTTGCAACGAGAAGCTCATGATCTGAGCCACAGTCAGTTCCTGGTCTTGTTTTTACTGACTGTATAGAGCTTCTCCATCTTTGGCT
>NW_024098223.1:0-11969 GCF_016545835.1 Crotalus tigris | reverse complement strand
AAAGCCTTGTTCTTTTTATGCGTGTTGAAATAGTTGCAGTCACCACCTTGGGTTTTTTTGAACCCCACCACCCTGCAATGCTCTGGCTTTGCTCTTCTTAAGCAGCCCCCCCCACTCCCCCAAGACTGGCAAACCATATAACCAGCTGGCAAAATGAACACTGAGGTCAACAAACAAATCATTGTTGTGGGTAATGTTTTTATGGCAGTATAAATATGGAGCTGCTATAACAGTGGTTCTCAACCTTTTTAATGCCGCAACCCCCAACCATTCGTAAGTCGAGGACTACTCAATCAGTCGTAAGTCGAGGACTACTCAACTGGTGCAGCACCGTTTGCAGAATGGGACTTTTGGCGGGCTCAGCAGGGCAGAGACAGCCTGGACAATTCCTATTGGCTTTTGAAAGCCAATAGAATTAGACTCTATTTAAGAGAGTCTATTCTATTGGCTTTCAAAAGCCGATAAAATAAAAGAGAGTAGCACAGCTAAGGAAAAGGGGGAAAAAATGGCGGACTGCGTTGTTTGGCGATCCCCGTGAAATGGTCGTTCGACCCCAAATGGGGTCTCGACCCGCAGGTTGAGAACCACTGTGCTAGAACAATGTTTATCAGCCTCAGCAACTTTAAGTTGTGTGGACTTCAACTCCCAGAATTCCCCAGCCAGCATGGGGAATTCATGGAATTGAAGTCTACACAACTTAAAGTTGTTGAAGTTCAGAAACATCCTGCTGGCCTACTTGGTGATGCTATAAAAGCACAGGAAGATTTAAAGCAGTGGTTCTCAACCTGTGGCGAGCTGTCTGGAAGTTTCCACCCCTTCCTGCTGAGCAACTACTAAAAATGTAAGTAAAAGAGGGCCAGGGGTGGGAGGTGGGAGGCTGGCGGGCGCAGGGAGGGTTGCTGGCGCGCGTGGGGCCCAGCGAGTGCCTTACCTTCCTTGGGCTGGGCCAGCTGGTGGCCCAGTGGTCGGCCTGCTCTGTCTGTGCCGCTTGCCAGCTACGCCTCAGCCGGTGCAGGGGGCGGCACCACGCATGCGCGGCACTCCCGGGCAGGGAAAGTCCTCGACTTACAACCGGTTGGGTAGTCCTCAACTTACGACCGGTTGGGTAGTCCTCGACTTACGATCGGTTGGGGGTTGTGGCATTAAAAAGGTTGAGAACCACTGATTTAAAGGGAGCATAAAGGAAGAACTGGGAAATTCTGGCCTATTGGTAGACTCACAAATTTGCCTATAACAAATTCTCATTTCTCATTCTCTGATTTGGGAGTAATGCAGAGATTGGAGGGTTTTTTAAAAAAATGTTTTATTAATTTTTAAGAATTACAATATTTTGTGCTTAGTAAGCAACATATTTAACATTAACTTCTTCAATACTGCACAATCCAGTATTTTTCCCTTATCCTCCTTTCTTCTCCACATTTTTTCCATTTTCCCCTCATTACACAGTTACAATACTTGGTACTATTGATGTATACAAAGATAGATATAAATATCATCATATTTTACTAATGTTATATAAATAACAATAATATCAGTTCATAAATCAAAATCCTGTTTTTCATGCTCTTGTTAAGTTTAATTTCCCCTCAATATTTGAAGTATCTTTGTCAGTTATGATTTTCTCAATATTAATTATATTTGTATAGCTAAAAATTTTATTCATACCAATCCTCTTATTTTCATATTTTTCATATCAACAAAAAGAAAAAAATGCTATTTTATTTCTAAATCATATATTTCATTCTAAAAGTCTAATTATATCTAAGGATCATCCATTCTTTTAATCATATTCAAACAAGTATTTAAACATATAATGCCCCTTTTAAGTTTTACAGGGTTGTAAATCACAAAGAAATTCTAGGTAGCCACCTCTCAGCTTCTTGGATCAAAGATGGGTCATACATTAGACACATAGCTACACAATGACAATGTGAAATACTATAAGCATTGAAAAAAAGTTTTTGTCTTTGCCTCTGAGAAAAGGTCTACCTACCTACCTACCTACCTACCTATCTATCTAATACATCTGCAATATATATATATATATATATATGTAGGTCTTTGGTTGTTCGGGTTTTCTCCTGCGTAAAATTGGAAGTGTCTTGGCGACGTTTCGACGAAGTCCCATTCGTCATCTTCAGGCTGGTGTTTTCAGCTTCGTGCTTTGAGCAGCAATGTTAGGGAGTCGTTTGTCAATAAGGGCGGGTTTCCAAATGGCTGGTAGGCGGGAGGTATCATCTCGCTTGTTCATGCTGTGTGGGCGTTTTTCTATCTCAATGGCTTCTCTGATTATTCTGTTATCGAAATGTTCACTTTTGGCAATGGTTCTGGTATTTTTAAAGTCAATTTTATGTCCTGTGGCTTTAAGGTGTTGGACCAGGGAAGATGTTGGTTCCTCTTTTTTGACTGAGTTCTTATGTTCTTCAATGCGTGCACTTATTCTTCTGTTGGTTTGTCCGATGTATGTGGTGTGACAAGTGGTGCATGGGATTTCGTATACTCCTTGATTTTCTAATTCAATTTTATCTTTGGGGTTTCTAAGGATGTGGATATTTTTCTGTTTGTGCAGAATGCTGTTTTGATGTTGTGTTTATGGAGGATCTTACTGATTCTGTCTGTGGTGCCTTTTATGTATGGGAGGAGGGCTTTGCCGTTTTCTTGTTCTTTGTCTTGGATTTTAGTGGGGGTTTCTTTTTGGATTAGGTTTGTAATCTTATTTCTATGGAATCGGTTTTTAGGTGTTGTTTGTCAGCTAAGCGTTTTGTTCTGGAGATGAGTGTCTTGGCTACAGAGTTGATCTGTGCTGGATGGTGGTGTGAAATTAACCAAATTAACCAAATTAACCAACCTACTCCAAGACTCCACATACAAACCCCTAAATACAGATCCCACCACCTACCTGGAAAAAACCACCAGATCCAAAATAAAAGCCTCCCCCATTAGCGAAGAGATCCAGCAAAGAATCATTCCCAGAGAGAAATCACCAGAGTGCCCCAAACTCTATGTCTCCCCAGATACCCAAAGAAGGAACCCCACTCAGACCTAAGTCAGCTCAACATAGGATCACTTCTACAAAAACCTAGCCAAAGTTCTCGCCAAACAACTACAGCCCTATGCAGAATCCATCACCTCACACGTAAAAAACTCATTCCAGTCTATAGAGATCATAAAGAAACAAAACTTACAGCCCAGCGACCTACTAGTGAGCTTCGATGTCATATCCCTCTTCACCCAAGTGCCTATCAAAGAAGCCTTGACAGCTATTCAAAACAAATATAACCCCCCCAAACACATCGTAGATCTGACCAACCACTGCCTATCCAACACATACTTCATCTATAAGGACAAAAAAAATACAAACAAACAGAAGGAGCCACATGGGATCACCCATCTCACCGCTTGCCAACCTCTACATGGAAACACTTTGAAACCCAAGCTCTAGAAATCGGATACAAACCCAAACTCTGCCTACAGATAAGTAGACGACACACCTTAATAATTAGGCCACATCGGGAAAGAAAAATGGGCCAATTCCTCAACACCTCAAACAGCCTACACCCCAAAATACAGTTCACCATGGAAACAGAAGCTAACAACCAACTTCCCTTCCTGGATGTCTTAGTCTACAAGAAATCAAATGGCTCCCTAGGACACACCATCTACAAGAAGAAAACACACACAAACCGCTATCTGCACGCTCTCTCACACCACCACCCAGCACAGATAAACTCTGTAGCCAAGACACTCATCTCCAGAACAAAACGCTTAGCTGACGAACAACACCTAAAACCCGAACTACACACTCTCACCAATGTACTAACATCCAATGGATTCCATAGAAATAAGATTACAAACCTAATCCAAAAAGAAACCCCCACTAAAATCCAAGACAAAGCACAAGAAAACGGCAAAGCCCTCCTCCCATACATAAAAGGCACCACAGACAGAATCAGTAAGATCCTCCATAAACACAACATCAAAACAGCATTCTGCACAAACAGAAAAATATCCACCATCCTTAGAAACCCCCAAGATAAAATTGAATTAGAAAATCAAGGAGTATACAAAATCCCATGCACCACTTGTCCCACCACATACATCGGACAAACCAACAGAAGAATAAGTGCACGCATTGAAGAACATAAGAACTCAGTCAAAAAAGAGGAACCAACATCTTCCCTGGTCCAACACCTTAAAGCCACAGGACATAAAATTGACTTTAAAAATACCAGAACCATTGCCAAAAGTGAACATTTCGATAACAGAATAATCAGAGAAGCCATTGAGATAGAAAAACACCCACACAGCATGAACAAGCGAGATGATACCTCCCGCCTACCAGCCATTTGGAAACCCGCCCTTATTGACAAACGACTCCCTAACACAAAAAATGATACCAGACCCACACTCACAAAAACCACACAGGATGTCACCACCACACATCCATGCAAAAAATAAACCCAAAGCCACACCGATGATGAGGCACGACCACACACCAGAAGCCAGACCACAGCTGCATCATTAGCCACTTTAAACCCCTCCAATCCATACATGAAGCAAACTGATACCCTCCATGAAGAGGAGGCACGACCACGAACGCGAAGCCAAAAAATCAGCAAGGCAGGCCCAAAATCTTAAAACCCCTCTGCAACTCAGACTAACCTGAGCACAACAAAAGAAACACTTCCCCCAGCCAATCAGGGACAGCCAACCCCCCAAGCCAATCAGAGCCACAGCAAAACCCCCCCAGCCAAGCAGCGCACAGCCAAGCCCCTAACCATTCAGAACACACCTCCACCCAATCAGAAAACAGCCAAGCTCCCACCCAATCAGTTCATACCCCCACTGGCAGTTAAAAGGAAGAAACAGCTAAGACCACACATTGCTGCTCGAAGCACGAAGCTGAAAACACCAGCCTGAAGATGACGAATGGGACTTTGTCGAAACGTCGCCAAGACACTTCCAATTTTACGCAGATGAAAACCCGAACAACCAAAGACCTACATACAAACACCCGCGAAAACCTCAGAAAACACACACACACACACACACACACACACACACACACACACACACACACACACACACATATATATATATATTATATATATATATATAATATTATATATATGTGTTTTCTGTGAGGTTCATACCCCACTGGCAGTTTAAAAGGAAGAAACAGCCTAAGACCATTCCAATTATACGAGGATGGTGACGAGAAACCCGAACAACCAAAGGACCTAATTAGATATATATATATATATATATATATAGACTTACTTATATATATATATATAATATATATATGGGAGGTCTTTGGTTGTTGGGGTTTTCTCCCGCGTAAAATTGGAAGTGTCTTGGCGACATTTCGACGAAGTCCCATTCGTCATCTTCAGGCTGGTGTTTTCAGCTTCGTGCTTTGAGCAGCAATGTGTGGTCTTAGCTGTTTCTTCCTTTTAACTGCCAGTGGGGGTATGAACTGATTGGGTGGGAGCTTGGCTGTGTTCTGATTGGGTGGAGGTGTGTTCTGATTGGTTAGGGGCGTGGCTGTGCTCTGATTGGCTGGGGGGTTGGCTGTGCTCTGATTGGCTGGGGGGTTGGTTGTGTTCTGATTGGCTGGGGGAGTGTTATGTTTGGTTGTGCTCAGGTTAGTCTGAGTTGCAGAGGGGTTTAAGATTTTGGGCTGCCTTGCTATTTTTTGGCTTCGCGTTTGTGGTCGTGCCTCATTTTCATGGAGGGTGTCAGTTTGCTTCGTGTATGGATTGGAGGGCTTTGAAGTGGCTAATGATGCAGCTCTGGTCTGGCTTCTGGTTTGTGGTCGTGCCTCATCATCGGTGTGGCTTTGGGTTTGCTTTTTGCGTGGATGTGTGGTGGTGACATCCTGTGTGGTTTTTGTGAGTGTGGGTCTGGTATCATTTTTTGTATTAGGGAGTCGTTTGTCAATAAGGGCGGGTTTCCAAATGGCTGGTAGGCGGGAGGTATCATCTCGCTTGTTCATGCTGTGTGGGCGTTTTTCTATCTCGATGGCTTCTCTGATTATTCTGTTATTAAATAGAGCTTGGGTTTCAAAGTGTTCAAAGATGCCCCAAACTCCATGGTCTCCCCAAGATACACAAGGAAGGAATCCCACTCAGACCTATAGTCAGCTCCATAGGCTCACCTCTACAAAACCTAGCCAAATTTCTCGCCAAACAACTACAGCCCTATGCAGAATCCATCACCTCACATGTAAAAAACTCATTCCACTTTATAGAGATCATAAAGAAAGAAAACTTACAGCCCAGCGACCTACTTGTGAGCTTTGATGTCATATCCCTCTTCACCCAAGTGCCTATCAAAGAAGCCTTGACAGCTATCCAAAACAAATATAACCCCCCCAAACACATCTTAGATCTGACCAACCACTGCCTATCCAACACATACTTCATCTATAACGGACAAAATTACAAACAAACAGAAGGAGCACCCATGGGATCACCCCTCTCACCTGTCATTGCCAACCTCTACATGGAACACTTTGAAACCCAAGCTCTAGAAAAATAGGATCACAAACCCAAACTCTGGCTCAGATACGTAGACGACACCTTCATAATCTGGCCACATGGGAAAGAAAAACTGGACAACTTCCTCACACACCTCAACAGCCTACACCCCAAAATACAGTTCACATGGAAAAAAACAAAAAAACAAAAAAACCAAGGGAAAAAAAAAGGGGGGTACAAAAAAAAAAACAACCAACTTCCCTTCCTGGATGTCTTAGTCTACAGAAATCCAATGGCTCCCTAGGACACACCATCTACCAGAAGAAAACACACACAAACCGCTATCTGCACGCTCTCTCACACCACCACCCAGCACAGATCAACTCCGTAGCCAAGACACTCATCTCCAGACAAAATGCTTAGCTGACGAACAACACCTAAAAACCAAACTACGCACTCTCACTAATGTACTAACATCCAATGTATTCCAAAGAAATAAGATTACAAACCTAATCCCAAAAAGAAACCCCCACTAAAATCCAAGACGAAAGAACAAGAAACGAAAGCCCTCCTCCCATACATAAAAGGCACCACAGACAGAATCAGTAAGATCCTCCATAAATAACACAACATCAAAACAGCATTCTGCACAAAACAGGAAAAATATCCACCATCCTTAGAAACCCCAAAGATAAAAGCGAATTAGAAAATCAAGGAGTATACGAAAATCCCAGCACCACTTGTCCCACACATACATCGGACAAACCAACAGAAGAATAAGTGCAGCATTGAAGAACATAAGAAAACTCAGTCAAAAAAGAGGAACCAACATACTCCCTGGTCCAACAATTAAAGCCACAGGACATGAAATTTGACTTTCAAAATACCAGAACAATTGCCAAAAAAGTGAACATTTTAATAACAGAATAATCAGAGAAGCCATCGATATAGAAAAACGCCCACACAGCATGAACAAGCGAGATTATACCTCCCGCCTACCAGCCATTTGGAAACCCGCCCTTATTGAAAAACGACTCCCTAATACAAAAAATGATACCAGACCCACACTCACAAAAACCACACAGGATGTCACCACCACACAACCACGCAAAACGCAAACCCAAAGCCACACCGATGATGAGGCACGACCACAAACCAGAAGCCAGACCAGAGCTGCATCATTAGCCACTTCAAAGCCCTCCAATCCATACACGAAGCAAACTGACAACCTCCATGAAAATGAGGCACGACCACAAACGCGAAGCCAAAAAATAGCAAGGCAGCCCAAAATCTTAAACCCCTCTGCAACTCAGACTAACCTGAGCACAACAAAACATAACACTCCCCCAGCCAATCAGAGCACAACCAACCCCCCAGCCACCCCAGCCAATCAGAGCACAGCCAACCCCCTAACCATTCAGAACACACCTCCACCCAATCAGAACACAGCCAGGCTCCCATCCAATCAGTTCATACCCTCACTGGCAGTTAAAAGGAAGAAACAGCTAAAGCCACACATTGCTGCTCAAAGCAAGAAGCTAAAAACACCAGCCTGAAGATGACGAATGTGACTTCGTCGAAACGTTGCCAAGACACTTCCAATTTTAAGCGGGAGAAAACCCGAACAACCAAAGACATATATATATATATATATATATATATATATATATATATTCACGATTAAAAAGGTTAAAAATGTGAACCCTAGGGATATTCATAATAAAATATAAAAATGAACACTAGGGTCATAAAAACTAAAGAAGTTTTTAATGGGTTAAAACTATAAAAGTTTTAAAAAGCGCCAAGCTTTCGCCGTCACCTGCCGGCATCCTCAGGGCTGGCGTGCCAGAGAATGAGAAGGTCTTTTTATAGGCGTGCCGAGGTTTGCACTCGGCTCCTTGATCTTGTGGGGCCTGATTGGTTCAGCCGTGTGTAGTTGGCCTGCGCTTTTTTTCTCTTCTTAGTTGTATTTTTATCCTCGTCCGTCTCCAGTTCTCCCAACCTCAGATTAGCTGAATGGCAATTCCAGTTATTTCGGTGGCTTTCATGTTCCGATCTCCCCTCGGGCTTGGGTGGTGGTGGACGTTCCAAGTTCCTTTCTCCGCCCGTACTGTCCGGTGTGCTACTTGTTAGAGAACCAATATAGTTCCCGTCTCAAAGACTTTCGTTTAATATGGTTTATCATCATGGGAAATCCTGAAATTGTACGGAGTCTGTATAGCGTGGGGGGGTATTCCGCATGGTGGAGGGGTCGTCTCTTGTTCGTTGTCATGCCAGCGCTCGCAACGTGTCGTTACTACACGAGTGCTCAATCATAGGGGTTGTGCACAGTCATCGGGGCAGCGTCCCTCCTGTTACCGTGGTTTCCATTAGTTCTCACCTTTTTTACTCTTCTGTGGAAAGCGCTGGTATGTTCAGGTGACGGCGAAAGCTTGGCGCTTTTAAACTTTTTATAGTTTTACCAATTAAAAAAAATTCTTAGTTTTATTACCTAGTGTTCATTTTATATTTTTTTTATATATATATATATATATATATATATATATATATATATATATATATATATATATATATATATATATATAGGGATTCTGCAGAGATGTAAGGATAAAAGTGACAGAATAAGAATAATTTAGTTTGAATAAATTCAGTGAAATTTCTCTTGTCCTTTTTGTGTATACTGAACATTATGCATACATGTATGTGCGTGTGTATGTGTGTGTGTGTGTTTGTATGTATGTATCTACAAGTTGTCCTTGACTTATGACTGCAATTGAACCAAGAATTTTTGCCGCTAAGCAAGAAATTTGTTAAATTAGTTTTGCCCCATTTTACAACTTTTCTTGCCACAGTTCTTGAGTCAATCACTGCAGTTGTTAAATTAGGAACACAATTCTTTAAGTGAGTCTGGCTTCCCCATTGACTTGTCAGAAGGTCGCAAAAGATGATCACATGATCCTGGGACACTGCAACCGTCATAAATATGAACCAGTTGTCAAGCATCCAAATGTAAACACATGACCATGGGGATGCGGCAGTGGTCATAAGTGTAAAAAAGAGTCATAAGTCACTTTTTTCAGTGCTTTTGTAACTTTGAATGTCACTAAACAAACTGTTGTAAGTGAAGGACTACCTGTATATGCAAGGTTATTTTGCACAATGTTTCCATTGTAGGATAATGAAAATATAATTATGTCACAAAGTAAATTTCTATTATCTCTCAAAATATGAATTGTACAAGCATGTGCTCACTCCAGCATACTTACACACTCATATGTATATATTTTCAGCCCACAGATCTATCCCCAATAATCAATTTAACTACTTAGATTCAGATTTTGTCATGTTTAGAGTAGTCCCAGTAAAATCAGAAAGTGCGCTTTTAATTCCAGATCTAGTCGGATTAGACATTTTAAAAAGAATGTAAAGAAACTGGCCAGGACAACAAAAACTCATTTTAATGCAGGATTTTGGTTCTCCAGTCGTGAACCAGATGCCCCTAAGAAGCCCTCAAGGAGAAAGTAAAAAGCATTTTATGGCTGCAGGTTTTCTAAATGAATTACTGTATGCTTACTGGGGAACTAGCATAGTTTGAACTGAAGGCAATCTACTGTCAACTGAAGTCTTACAAAAGAGGCCAGAATTAATATTTTTTAAAAAAATCTATGTCTAAATATAGATAGCCTTTCTTGGCCCTCTTTTAAAATAGTGCGCACATCCCCTCAGAAATCACACCCACGGAAATGGACTTGAAAAAGTTCCAAAGACTTCAGGCTTACATTCTTAGATGCTACAAGAAAACTGTGCCAAGAACTGACCTGGAAGATGGATCCATCTGTTAACCACTTTATCAACACCCAGAAAAGTTCTACCGTAACATATTTAATCACAGAAATCTTGCAGAACTTTGCTTTGGGTCCTATGTTTTTAGAGGTGCTCGGGAAATACTGGGTATGATAACCTCTCTTATATTGTCGCACTGTGGAAGGCAAAAATCACAGAACTGTGTCTCACTTACAGGGGAATTCACTGAAGAAAGCAATTACATTTGGAAGCGTTAGGGGTAAAAGAACACCAGGCAACCAAAGAACATGGTGGCTGGATACTATCAAAGCTGACATCAGCCAGAGCATAGAACAACTCAAAGAAGTAGTGCAAGGTCGGAAAACATGGAGAGACCTGGCTCATAGAATTGCCAAGCATTGTGACATAACTCAATGGGTATCATCATCATCATCATCATCATCATCATCATCATCATCATCCACTCTATTAATTCTTTTGCTCTTCCTCTTGTCCAGTGGAAGCATTTTACTTTCTAAACAGCGTGTGTGGCTCTTGAAGCTTTGAAGCTCCATGTTCAAAACACTGGAATCCATTTCAGTCCACACATCAAAAAATTTCCTTTATTTTACATTGGGAACAGCACATGGGAATGCCAACTCAGACATTTATGCTCCTAATTACTTCACCAGAAATGCAAATCAAGTAATTACTTGCAACTACAGTTGATTTTATCTGCAGGAGTATGAGATTGACTGGGCTCTTGAAATACGTTTTACAAAGTTTCACCTTTACAACAGGATATTTTTGAGCAGTATATAATGTTGTGCTTGGAACAAATCAGGCTGTAGGTGATGGTGGAATGTCGATGTATTGAAACATGAGTCTGATTCAATCATGGCAATAATGGATATAAGTCTGATTTTTATAAGTATAGCAGCACTTCACAGAAAGGGTGTTTTAAACTAAGATTGTGTTGAACCTCTTGAATTTTCCTGTGCATGGAGATTGTGACAGTCCACCTTACTTGAAAATTTGTTCAGATTTTCTTTGGCTAGTGTTTTTGAGTTTATTGTTTCTTTTTTAAAAAATAAGTTTTTATTGAGTACAAAGAAAAAAAAGGATTAAAAACATTGAACATGGTAAATCATCTTTGACTGACATCTCAGTCCATATTGTACATTAATTACATATAATATATCTATATACAAACTGTACATTTCTGGTCTCTATCTTAACTTATCTTTTTATTTGTGACCTCCATTTTTTCCCCCTCCATCTATAAAATTTATTGTTTATTGTTTCAATGAATGGGAATATTGGCATTGTTATTTTTTCTTCTTCTTTACTCTGAAACCTTTTAGGCTGCATGTACTTCTTGAAAAACAAGAAAGCTTAAGCAAAAGACTGGAAATATGATGTACAATGGGACTGTGTTCCTCATTTCTGTAGTAAATATTTCACCAATGCAAGTTACACCAAAATATTTTTTTTCCTTAACAAAAGAACACAGTATCTAGTCAGTAGAACTGAGTATGCTTCAAAAATGATATTGACAAGGGACTTTAAATCTTGTGTGAGCTTTGCACCTCTTTGCTATTCATTTGAGCCAGTGCTTTTCAGTTGTATGCTGGCTGGGGAATTCTGGGAGTCGAAGTCCACACATCTGAAAGTTACCAAGTTTGGAAAACACCGATTTAAGCA
>NW_024098222.1:0-51585 GCF_016545835.1 Crotalus tigris | reverse complement strand
AAATACCCGCGAAAACCTCAGAAAACAAATATCGAAACTCTACGGGGAGGAAATCCACCATCTGACCAGGACCTATGAAAAACTTGAAGTCCAAAGAGCTTCCATTTTATGTGACCTCGCATTCCTACGTAACTGCCGAGATCAAAATCTAATCCCCACATGTTTCCAACTGAAATTCCACTCCAACTCTGCAGCCACCAAACGGATCCTGAAAAGAACAGAATTGGCCCTAATCAGAAATGAAATTCACACAAAAAGATTCCTCCTAGACCGAATTAACAAAGATCTCCTCACACTCCACCTCAAACTCAGCAACAAGATCCACCCCGCACTTTGGGACAAATCCAAACAACTCGCCCTGGAGAGCCGAAACACAGAACACCCTCAAGACAGAACACACCCCCAAACAAAAATCCCGAGACTACAAGAACGCAGGGAAACAAACATCTCCTTCCCTCACTAGCACAAATGAAGCCAGACAGTGCATAACATCTCAGATAGGATCCTCACCAAAGCCGAAACCAATGTCCTTTCCAAAGGATTCAACTTTGCAGTCGCTCCCAAACACATCCCCACTGAAACCATTATATGTGGAGTTGAACCCAGCCTGACCAAAATCAACCCCGATGACGCTAACAAAATCAGACTCAAAATCACCAACATCCTCTGCACCAGCAAGCCACCCAAAAGCAAATTACCCAAAGAGGAACAGACAGCACTACGTAACCTGAAAGAAGACACCAGCATAATAATCCTACCAGCAGACAAGGGCAACGCCACGGTGGTTATGAACACATCTGACTACCAAACAAATTACAACAAACCTACTCAAGACTCCACATACAAACCCCTAAATACAGATCCCACCACCTACCTGTGAAAAAACCACCAAGATCCAAATAAAAAGCTTCCCCATTAAGGAAGAGATCCAGC
Organism: Crotalus tigris; assembly: GCF_016545835.1. Taxonomy (NCBI): domain Eukaryota; kingdom Metazoa; phylum Chordata; class Lepidosauria; order Squamata; family Viperidae; genus Crotalus; species Crotalus tigris. The sequence goes on along the minus strand of NW_024098222.1, from coordinate 50,652 downwards.
AAAGAATCATTCAGAGATGGAAATCATCAGATGCCCAAAAACTCTTATGGTCTCCCCAGATACCAACAAGGAAGGAACCCCCATCAGACCTATAGTCAGCTCATAGCTCACCCTACAAAACCTAGCAAAATTTCTCGCCAAACAACTACAGCCTATGCAGAATCCATTACCTCACACGTAAAACATCATTCCACTTTATAGAGATCTAAAGAAACAAAACTTACAGCCCAGCGACCTACTAGTGAGCTTTGATGTCATATCCCTCTTCACCCAAGTGCCTATCAAAGAAGCCTTGACAGCTATTCAAAACAAATATAACCCCCCCAAACACATCTTAGATCTGACCAACCACTGCCTATCCAACAATACTTCATCTATAATGGACAAAAATACAAACAAACAGAAGGACACCCATGGGATCACCCCTCTCACCTGTCATTGCCAACCTCTACATGGAACACTTTGAAACCCAAGCTCTAGAAAAATCGGATCACAAACCCAAACTCTGGCCCAGATACGTAGACGACACCTTCATAATCTGGCCACATGGGAAAGAAAAACTGGACAACTTCCTCACACACCTCAACAGCCTACACCCAAAAATACAGTTCACCATGGAAACAGAAGCTAACAACCAACTTCCCTTCCTGGATGTCTTAGTCTACAAGAAATCCAATGGCTCCCTAGGACACACCATCTACCAGAAGAAAACACACACACACCGCTATCTGCACGCTCTCTCACACCACCACCCAGCACAGATCAACTCTGTAGCCAAGACACTCATCTCCAGAACAAAACGCTTAGCTGACGAACAACACCTAAAACCCGAAATACACACTCTCACCAATGTACTAACATCCAATGGATTCCATAGAAATAAGATTACAAACCTAATCCAAAAAGAAACCCCACTAAAATCCAAGACAAAGAACAAGAAAACGGCAAAGCCCTCCTCCCATACATAAAAGGCACCACAGACAGAATCAGTAAGATCCTCCATAAACACAACATCAAAACAGCATTCTGCACAAACAGAAAAATATCACCTCCTTCGAAACCCCAAGATAAATTGAATTAGAAAATCAAGGAGTATACGAAATCCCATGCACCACTTGTCCCACCACATACATCGGACAAACCAACAGAAGAATAAGTGCACGCATTGAAGAACATAAGAACTCAGTCAAAAAAGAGGAACCAACATCTTCCTGGTCCAACACCTTAAAGCCACAGGACATGAAATTGACTTTAAAAATACCAGAACCATTGCCAAAAGTGAACATTTTAATAACAGAATAATAAGAGAAGCCATCGAGATAGAAAAACGCCCACACAGCATGAACAAGTGAGATGATACCTCCCGCCTACCAGCCATTTGGAAACCCGCCCTTATTGCCAAACGACTCCCTAACACAAAAAATGATACCAGACCCACACTCACAAAAACCACACAGGAGGTCACCACCACACATCCACGCAAAAAACAAACCCAAAGCCACACCGATGACGAGGCACGACCACAAACAGAAGCCAGACCACAGCTGCATCATTAGCCACTTTAAACCCCTCCAATCCATACATGAAGCAAACTGACACCTCCATGAAGAGGAGGCACAACCACGAACCCGAAGCCAAAAAATAGCAAGGCAGCCCAAAATCTTAAACCCCTCTGCAACTCAGACTAACCTGAGCACAACCAAACAGAACACTCCCCCAGCCAATCAGAGCACAGCCAACCCCCCAGCCAATCAGAGCACAGCCAAACCCCAGCCAATCAGAGCACAGCCACGCCCCTAACCAATCAGAACACACCTCCACCCAATCAGAACACAGCCAAGCTCCCACCCAATCAGTTCATAACCCCACTGGCAGTTAAAAGGAAGAAACAGCTAAGACCACACATTGCTCCTCGAAGCACGAAGCTGAAAACACTAGCCTGAAGATGACGAATGGGACTTCGTCGAACGTCGCCAAGGACACTTCCAATTACGTGGGAGAAAACCCGACACAACCAAAGGACCTACATACAAATACCGCGAAAACTCAGAAAAAAATATTGACAACCTCTGCCCTAATTCATACCATCTCTTTCACTACCACGTCAACGGGGTTCAGAGAACTAGGAATCCCAGGAACTACAGCGGAAAAAGGAGGAAAAGGAAAAACGAGTAGGAAAAGGAAATCCACCATCTGACCAGGACCGATGAAAAACTTGAAGTCCAAAGAGCTTCCATTTTATGCGACCTCGCATTCCTACGCAACTGCCGAGATCAAAATCTAATCCCCACATGTTTCCAACTGAAATTCCACTCCAACTCTGCAGCCAACAAACGGATCCTGAAAAGAACAGAATTGGCCCTAATCAGAAATGAACTTCACACAAAAAGATTCCTCCTAGACCGAATTAACAAAGATCTCCTCACACTCCACCTCAACCTCAGCAACAAGATCCACCCCGCACTTTGGGACAAATCCAAACACCTCGCCGTCTGGAGAGCCGAAACACAGACCACCCTCAAGACAGAACAACACTCCCCAACTAAACTCCGAAGACTACAAGAACGCCAGAAACAAACCCCTCCTCCCTCACAGCCACACATGAAGCATACAGTGCATAACATCTCAGATAGGATCCTCACCAAAGCCGAAACCAATGTCCTTTCCAAAGGATTCAACTTTGCAGTCGCTCCCAAACACATCCCCACTGAAACCATTATATGTGGAGTTGAAACCAGCCTGACCAAAATCAAACCCGACGACGCCAACAGAATCAGACTCGAAATCACCAACATCCTCTGCACCAGCAAGCCACCCAAAAGCAACTTACCCAAAGAGGAACAGACAGCACCACGTAACCTGAAAGAAGACACTAGCATAATAATCCTACCAGCAGACAAGGGCAACGCCACGGTGGTTATGAACACATCTGACTACCAAACCAAATTAACCAACCTACTCCACGACTCCACATACAAACCCCTAAATACAGATCCCACCACCTACCTGGAAAAAACCACCAGATCCAAAATAAAAGCCTCCCCCATTAGCGAAGAGATCCAGCAAAGAATCATTCCCAGAGAGAAATAATCCAGATGCCCCAAACTCTATGGTCTCCCCAAGATACACAAGGAAGGAACCCCACTCAGACCTATAGTCAGCTCCATAGGCTCACCTCTACAAAACCTAGCCAAATTTCTCGCAAAACAACTACAGCCCTATGCAGAATCCATTACCTCACACGTAAAAAACTCATTCCAGTTTATAGAGATCATAAAGAAACAAAACTTACAGCCCAGCGACCTACTAGTGAGCTTCGATGTCATATCCCTCTTCACCCAAGTGCCTATCAAAGAAGCCTTGACAGCTATCCAAAACAAATATAATCCCCCCAAACACATCTTAGATCTGACAAACCACTGCCTATCCAACACATACTTCATCTATAATGGACAAAAATACAAACAAACAGAAGGAGCACCCATGGGATCACCCCTCCCACCTGTCATTGCCAACCTCTACATGGAACACTTTGAAACCCAAGCTCTAGAAAAATCGGATCACAAACCCAAACTCTGGCTCAGATACGTAGACGACACCTTCATAATCTGGCCACATGGGAAAGAAAAACTGGACAACTTCCTCACCACCTCAACATCTACACCCCAAAAAAGTTCACCAGGAATAACAGAAGCTAACAACCAACTTCCCTTCCTGGATGTCTTAGTCTACAAGAAATCCAATGGCTCCCTAGGACACACCATCTACCAGAAGAAAACACACACAAACCGCTATCTGCACGCTATCTCACACCACCACCCAGCACAGATCAACTCTGTAGCCAAGACACTCATCTCCAGAACAAAACGCTTAGCTGACGAACAACACCTAAAACCCGAACTCCACACTCTCACCAATGTACTAACATCCAATGGATTCCATAGAAATAAGATTACAAAACTAATCCAAAAAGAAACCCCCACTAAAATCCAAGACAAAGAACAAGAAAACGGCAAAGCCATCCTCCCATACATAAAAGGCATCACAGACAGAATCAGTAAGATCCTCCATAAACACAACATCAAAACAGCATTCTGCACAAACAGAAAAATATCCACCATCCTTAGAAACACCAAAGATAAAATTGAATTAGAAAATCAAGGAGTATACGAAATCCCATGCACCACTTGTCCCACCACATACATCGGACAAACCAACAGAAGAATAAGTGCACGCAATGAAGAACATAAGAACTCAGTCAAAAAAGAGGAACCAACATCTTCCCTGGTCCAACACCTTAAAGCCACAGGACATGAAATTGACTTTAAAAATACCAGAACCATTGCCAAAAGTGAACATTTTAATAACAGAATAATCAGAGAAGCCATCGAGATAGAAAATCGCCCACACCGCATGAACAAGCGAGATGTACCTCCCGCTACCAGCCATTTGGAAACCCGCCCTCATTGACAAACGACTCCCTAACACAAAAAATGATACCAGACCCACACTCACAAAAACCACACAGGAGGTCACCACCAAACATCCACGCAAAAAACAAACCCAAAGCCACACTGACTATGAGGCACGACCACAAACCAGAAGCCAGACCACAGCTGCATCATTAGCCACTTTAAACCCCCCCCAATCCATACATGAAGCAAACTGACACCCTCCATGAAGAGGAAGCACGACCACGAACGCGAAGCCAAGGAATGGCAGGGCAGCCCAAAATCTTGAATCCCTCTGCAACTCAGACTAACCTGAGCACAAGCCAATCAAGCACAGCCAACACAATCAGAGCACAGCCAACCCCCCAGCCAATCAGAGCACAGCCAAGCCCCTAACCATTCAGAACACACCTCCACCCAATCAGAACACAGCCAAGCTCCCACCCAATCAGTTCATACCCCCCACTGGCAGTTAAAAGGAAGAAACAGCTAAGACCACACATTGCTGCTCGAAGCACGAAGCTGAAAGCACCAGCCTGAAGATGACGAATGGGACTTCGTCGAAACGTCGCCAAGACACTTCCAATTTTACGTGGGAGAAAACCCGAACAACCAAAGACCTACATACATATATATATATATATTCACGATTAAAAAGGTTAAAAATGTGAACCCTAGGGATATTCATAATAAAATATAAAAATGAACACTAGGGTAATAAAAACTAAAGAAGTTTTTAATGGGTTAAAACTATAAAAGTTTTAAAAAGCGCCAAGCTTTCGCCGTCACCTGCCGGCATCCTCAGGGCTGGCGTGCCAAAGAATGAGAAGGTCTTTTTATAGGCGTGCCGAGGTTTGCACTCGGCTCCTTGATCCTGTTATGGGGCCTGACTGGTTCAGCCGTGTGTAGTTGGCCTGCGCTTTTTTTCTCTTCTTAGTTGTATTTTTATCCTCGTCCGTCTCCAGTTCTCCCAACCTCAGATTAGCTGAATGGCAATTCCAGTTATTTCGGTTGCTTTCATGTTCCGATCTCCCCTCAGGCTTGGGTGGCTACCCGGTTAAAATCATTAATCAGTTCAGGAGACCACCTGGACTCCGGAGTAACCCTGCATCTCAAGAATCCGTGCCTCAAGCCACCACACGTATTGCCCTCCCCTATATCCATAACGTATCGGAAGCCACAGCTAGGATCCTGGCACCACACAAAATACAGGTGGCCCATAGACCCAACCAAACACTGCGAGCGGCCATAATGCGCCCTAAGGACCCGCTCCCCAGCACCGAAAGATCAGCAGCCGTCTATAGGATTGACTGTACGGACTGCCAATGTAATTATACTGGGGAGACTGCTAAACGCATTAAGACCAGGGTCCATGAGCACGAATTAGCAGTGAGAAGGAGAGACTGTCACTCCCAAATATGGGCCCATATGGTGGATCTAGGCCATAAGTTTAACTTTAGTGACGTCAGTGTATTGGCAAATGATAACACCAAAGGGGGCCGCCTTCTTAGAGAGGCATGGCTCTCAGACAGTAAGTCTATTAATAGGCACATTGACCTATGCCCATCCTATTTAGCCTTAAGATCATGGAGTGCCAATAATCGGCGGCAACACCCCCGACGGTTTGATAACAATCTGGGTAGCACCCGCACCGCCCAACGAACCAGGTGCAATTCGAAAGAAAGGAAGCAAACGCGAGGCACCTTGACCATCCCCGCGGGACTGCCGCAATCCCAGAAGATCAGGGGAGGGACAGGAACCAAGGTCCGGACCCCCGGCTACAAAGAGGAGATGAGGGAAGATACGGCAGGTGAAAATGCGGAGGAATCACCAAACGCAATGGCCTGCCCACACACCAAAAGAAACATCGCAGCTGGTCGGGAAAGGAGGAGAAAACCTCCCCATGTAGCTGGAACGATCAGCTCCTATGAGGACAAACCACGGGAGGTGGTTGATGATGAACCCCTACATACCGTTGGAGAGGAGGAAGGAAAGTCGGAGAGCGGCAGGGGGCGAGAGATCGAGCTGTCATACCCCCTACCTGACGATCCTGAGGACTCCCATAGAACATACGCGAGCGCTTCCAACAAGGTAAAAAAGGGGAGAACTAAGGAAGAACACGGTAACCAGGAGGGACGCGCCCCGATGACTGTGCACACACCCCCAGGATTGAGCACTCGGAGTAAGACACGTGCGAGACAGCTGGGCATGACAACGAACAAGAGACGACCCCTCCACCATGCGGAATACCCCCCCACGCTATACCAGACTCGTAACAATTTACGGGATTACCAGGATGATAAACATATTAAAACCGAAAGCATTGAGACCGGAAATATATGGGACTCTAAAAGTAGCAACCGGACAGAACGGGGCGGAGAAAGGAACTTGGAACGTCCACCACCACCCAAGCCTGAGGGGAGATCGGAACATGAAAGCAACCGAAATAACTGGAATTGCCATTCAGCTAATCTGAGGTTGGGAGAACTGGAGACGGACGAGGATAAAAATACAACTAAGAAGAGAAAAAAAGCGCAGGCCAACTACACACGGCTGAACCAATCAGGCCCCATAACAAGATCAAGGAGCCGAGTGCAAACCTCGGCACGCCTATAAAAAGACCTTCTCATTCTCTGGCACGCCAGCCCTGAGGATGCCGGCAGGTGACGGCGAAAGCTTGGCGCTTTTTAAAACTTTTATAGTTTTAACCCATTAAAAACTTCTTTAGTTTTTATTACCCTAGTGTTCATTTTTATATTTTATTATATATATATATATATATATATATATATATATATATATATATATATATATATATATATATATATATATATATATATATGTTTTCTGAGGTTTCGCGCGGGTTTATATGTAGGTCTTTGGTTGTTCGGGTTTTCTCCACGTAAAATTGGAAGTGTCTTGGCGACGTCGTCGAAACGTCGCCAAGACACTTCCAATTTTACGCGGGAGAAAACCCGAACAACCAAAGACCTACATATATATATATATATATACACACACACACACACACACACATACACAAACACATATACATACATACACATACATACACATGCACACGCACAGACATATATATACATACATACATAAACATACACATACACATACACATATACATATATACATGCAAAATATAAAACAAAAGAAAGTAAAATGCACTTTTTTGAGAATCAGTTGCCTTTTGGAAATGATAGATAGATAGATAGATAGATAGATAGATAGATAGATAGATAGATAGATAGATAGATAGATAGATAGATAGATAGACAGGCAGTAGGGCAGACAGGCAGACAAAGATAGACATATTCACTATGCTTTCTTTAAAAGATCACCATTTTTTCTAATAAACTCTCCCAGCCTTATAAGAGACACAAAGAATGGAGATGAGAGTCTATGGAAAACAGCACTTGACTAATCAACCGTGTGAAAAGAATGGATAAAGGAAGGACTGCTATTACTTAGATTATTATTTACAGGTGTGGCAATGGAAATGAAAAGTCCAGGAAAGGAGAGGAGACATATTTTGACTTTTATATGTTCTTCTGATAGAGTTCTGTCTGCTCTAATGTAAAAGTTTGATTCAGGATTTCATCTAGATCAGGGTGTCAAACTGGTGGCCCATAGGCCGGATGCGTCATCCGGAAGCCATGCCCATCCCAGTGCCGGCAATGGTAAAACCATCCCGATACGTTGTGCGACGTCATGTGACGTGGCGAGTTTGACATGTCTGATCTAGATGAGAATAATAGAATAATCAAATTGGAAAAGACCTTGGAGATCTTCTACTCCAGCAATCCCCAACCTTTTTGGCATCAGGGACTGTTTCCACGGAGAGAGGTTTTTCAGCAGACCAAAGGGGGTGTGGTTTCATGTGCTACCTGTATCCCATGGATGGGGCTTCACTTGTTTGCGTGGATCAGTTTTTGGCATGCCACAGACCAGTACTAGTCCACAGACCTGGGTTTGGGGACCCCTGTTCTAGTACAACCCCCTGCACAAGTAGCAGATCTGATACCATTCTGGTTGTCCAATCTCTTCCTAAAAGAGAGAAGACAAGCCATTGCACTAATTTAAAAAATGCAAACAATGAAAGGACTATTCAATACACATATTTTGAGTGAAGATGAGATGTGTGTGGAAGGCGGGTTAGTTTGATCTGCCTATGACAGCTAGATCTTTGAGTATGGTTGGAAAAGTCCAACCTTAGAAACTTTGGATCTAGAACTGCTGTATGTTCTCAGGGCTTCTCCTCTGAGCAGAACAGGGGTCTTGTCAAAATATGATTTGGTGTAGAACTGAAGCATGCATGAAATTAAGGCAATTCAACCTGAGTTTGTGAGCATCACTATATCACTCGGATTCTATCATGAGATCCCAAACCCCTATCCTCTTTCTATCAAGAGTCTTCCTTACAATATTCACCATTTTCATAGGCATCTCCCATCAAACAGTACAGTGAAAAGTAAACTATGTTTTCCATCCTACCCATCCCATTTATAAATTCCAATTTGTAAAAAAATCACTTTGCTACCAGGCTAACATTTCATATTATTTAATGTTATAGCCAGTTTCATCTAACTGTATTCCCAAACAATAACATTATAGGCACATACTTTTTTTCATAACCGAAAAGTGGGACAGGATAGATTAAACCTTCATACCCATTTCTTTGAAATTGGACAGACTTCTTCCTTTTAGAATTTATTGAGTCTGCAAGTACCATCATGTTATTTTAAAAAAATAAAATAATATTTAAAAAACTTTTTACGCTAGTCAATGAAAGTCAAGATCTATCAAAGTTTTGCATTGGATTTGTGACTTAAGTTGAATCAATGTCTTTCTAAAGCTAGTCTGAGTAGTTTCTGAATTGAATTTCAAAGTCAGTGTGTATCCTTAGCATTTAATAAAAAAAATGTTTTCACTTCATGGTTTTATTTTCTGTTTAAGTTGTTTTAATATTTGTTTTGAATAACAAAATGTGATCCATAAATATTGCAATACATAATTAAAAGAGTTATCTTTATGTGTAAAAATCCATGATTAGGGTCACGGTTAATTTTCAAAAGAGAGAAATAATTTGATCATACCCTAAATATATTTTCTTAAAATTTTAATAATCTCACTCATTGGCAGTGCTTTCTAATCTTTAATAAAACTACTAGCTCATTATGATATTCTGTTCTGTTAAATATAATTGTTCATTCAAGAAAAAAAAAGGTTCCCATCTGTTGTTTTTGTCTGTGCACTTTCTCCTTGAATCATTTGCCCTTCTGTTGTGCCAAAAATAATTGTACTTAAACTAGCTCCATAATGAAATGATTGTGTAACTCACCACATTGGAATTTCTTTCTCACATACGCAGATAGACACAAAATTCTCTACTGTTCTTACATTGTTTTATTATCATGCTAGAAAAAAAAAGATATTGAGCTTAATCTCTGCTCATTAATCACCCAGGTGCTATTTCTCACATTTCAGGTGTGAAGAATCACCCAAGATAATATCAGAGAATGAGACAGAGATAATCAGACTTGCAACCATGGTTGCAATATCACCAACTGTAATTTTCAACCAAGGGAATTTTTCTCCTGTTAGAAGTTTTCTGTGGGTGGAACCAACCTACTGAAGGAATCATTCCTTTCCTAGCCCCACAGTGGAGGGCTCATAGGTAGATCAGCAGGAAGACATTTCCTCCTTCCAAGATGGCAACTCTGAGCATCCCAAATTGTGCCGCTTGTTTATCTTCAAAGCTACTGGTCAAATTTCAGATTGTCTTTATTTCAAGATCAGAGAAAGTTGGGTTATTTTTGGATTTTTTTTGTGTTTTCTTTTCTTTTTTGGCCTGTTTAATTGGTATAGATTTCCATTTTTTTTTCCTGGAATGTGCCAGTTTGGTTTTCAAAATTTCTTAACAATGCCCCTTGACTTGACTATGTGATGTTGTACTGTTTTTATTTTTGGATATACAAGAACTTCTGTGGTTCAGTTATGGCATATTTAGATAATCTGCAAGATGAAACCAAGTACTTCTCTTTCTTTAGCTTTGACTTTCGTATTATTTTGACCAAACTGGCTTTCATTTTTAAACTGTCCTATTCTAAGGTTTAGTCTCACATTGTTCTAGGGAACTCATTAAACCAGAGAGGGCAACTTTCCTATATGAAATGTGCCTCCAAAATGAAGGAAATAGATGTTTTGTGGTATAAGGCTCATTAAATCCACACCTGACATTTAATAAGATAAAAAATAAATTGGAGAAAAATCCTAGTCCTTTTCTTTTTCAACTGTTTCTCTTTTTTCAAAACCCAGCTAGCTGTTTGTCACTTTTACAAAAAAATATTTTAAAAACATATTTGAAACCCGGCAGCTCAAATGCCATATTGCTAAATGTCTTTTTCGTTAAAAAAAAAAAAACAATGAAAAAAACAGGGGAAGAAAAGATCTGCGTTTTCAAAGTTGCATACTGGTGATGTGATGTTGTAGTTGCCATAGTAACAATATTCTTTATTGAACTGCAGAGTAAATAGCTATGCACAATATTTGAAACTTATTAGCTCATAATTTGCAGGCTTTACATTACCTTGGCTTCCCCCCTCCAATTTTCCAGATTTGTTTTTAATTTAGAATGTAGACAGTCAAGTAATTTGCATGGCACAAGGTCCTATTTAAGGGGGAGGCAATATTATTTAGAATGCAAAGGAAAGTGAGAGCTGACTTTAAATACACAATGTAAATATGACAACTGTAAAACTCAGACCAGATATAGAACCAAAATTAGAACAGCTAATTCCAAGGCCCCAGTCTCTTAACAGTTGATGCCCGAAACTGCTCTGTTTAGTGTCCTACTTGTACCCATTCCTATGGCTTGAGACCAATTTGAGCAAAGCAGTCATATTCAGTATCATGGGCAGAAACTATCATATGTTTCCAAATGTTTTACTCAACATTTGCAGTGTTAAGAAAAAAAATACACAGTTTGATCCACCAATGTTTGCAGTTGTGGTCCAGCACAGTTCTGAAAAGAGGCTACTGATGCATTTTGACTGCACATGTTTCAAACCTTACCAGTCTGGAATCCCATGGATAAGATTGTTAAGGTCAAATGTACTGCAACCTCTTTTGGCATTAGTGACCAAGTTTTTAAAAAAGAGGTGGACCTGAAGAGCAGTTGGGTGAGGATTGCTTGTTCATCCACATTCTGTCTCCATTTTAGCCCTATTCATGTTGCAGACAAATACCTTTAAAGGCCTTGGTGTGCTACCCCTTGGCTTTAGTCCAGACCACATGTTTAAGTGTGATTCAAATCAATAGGACCTAAGCATGTGTAATTGTGGGCTGGACTGATGCCAAAATGTTGCCAACCTTGCAAAGATTTTAAAAAAGAGAAGACAGCTACATCTCAACATTTTCACTGTCCCCCTAAATTATTTTGGGTGGGTTTATCCATACAAATTATGTATTTAGATGACCAGAACTGTGACATTATTCCTAATGGAGACCAGTCTGTAGAGGTGTGTTATCAGTTCTATTGAACTTAAAATTTTTGCCTTTGGATGAAAAGAACTGTTGTCCTTGCAATGCTACCATTGTATATATGCATGAGCACGAATATGGCACCACAACCGGCATATATTTTCCTAACCATTTATTTTCTGGATGAGTCAGTCTCAGGTTGAGGGTACTGATTCCAATAAATAAATAAATAATAATAATCTGAAATGAAACTTGATGTTAAAACCATACAGGCTGAAATCATTCCTACTGATTTTTTATGGAACTGATATACATAACCTCATTATTATGGAACTGTGAAAGCTGCAGCGAGCTATATCATGGAACTGCCATGGCAACAATTCCTTTTATTTTCCCCTCCCCTCAAATTCTCCTCCCCCAATACCTTATTTTTACACAAGCCTAGACTAGAATACCCTTTAATTTTTTTTTCTACAGAGCTACAATAGGGTGGAACTTCTGGCTTTCCAAAGATTACTCAATTAAAACTCTCAGGAATCCTTACCAATGCTGATTATTGTTCAGAAATATTTGAAAAGTCAGAATCTCTCCATCCCCTGTTTTAAAGTCAATAGCAGCCTACATCTTGGTATTTCTGATCCAGACTTTGTGGAACATGAGTAACAACTTTGCATTCTTGTACAGTTATTATTTAATTTCTCAAATTTACATGCTGCTCCAGTAGATAGACTTGAACTAGCCTTACCAACTTTGGCTTCACAAAGCAGAGTAGAAGACTCCTCTGAGACCTATGATTCAAAGATATCCAAGAACCACTTTGAGGAAAAAGAGCTGCCTTGGTTAGTGGATGATTTGCTGCTGAGAGGAACCATGGCTACAGTGTGCAAGCCTGCTGTGATGTTGTGGGCAGTGTATTGTATTTCAGATGCCCATATCTGGAACGTGATAGACAGCCTGTGAGATGGCTGAAATCCTAAGTCTACTTGTTCCAACACTGCCAAAAGGAACTAGGAATAGAATTCCAGAAACGATGAAGCCCTGAACAAGAAGGTAAAAGAACTTAGAGGACAAGTAGTGTTTTCATCAGGCCTCCTAGTTAAGGGTCAAGGCATAAAATGAAATAACAATATTCCAGACGTCAACAATATAAATAGTGTCACTACAAAGAGTTTGGGTTCCTAAATCATGGCTTCTGCTAACTATATGAAAGATTTCTGGAAAAAAATGGATTATATCTCACAAACACTAGGAAGGAGGAATTCAGCAGTCACCTTGCCAATTTCATTCAGACTAGAACAAAAGACAAAAGGTATCAAAAGCCAAGAATGAAATATTCTGTCAAGGACTGGGGCCAACAATGCAGGAGACAAAGAAAGAAACATGAGGGAGGGAAGGAGACTTAGAAATTGGCATGAAACTACAGCAGCAATACCAGTAGGGAGTACCACTTAAATCTTAGATAGTTGTATACCAATGGAGACAGTATGGAAAAGAAACAGAACATGATGTCTTAACACAGGAATCCAAACCTGTTAAGATGGTACAAATAACTGAAACAAACCCGGAAGGCTACAAATTATTCAAAAGAAACAAATTTAAGACAAAGATCATAATGTTGGAGTCAGTTCAGAGGAGGACTGGGGTTAATGAGGGTCCTGGAAACTAAATCCTATGAGAATTCTTAAATAAACTGAACATTTTTAACTTGTAGAAGATAAAATTGAGGTGGGTAAGACAGTATTTAGCCATCTAGAGGATAATCACATATGTAGAAGAGGAAGTAGACCTGTTCTTTAAAAGCAGAACCAGAGCCAATAGACTGAAACTATAGGGAAGTACAAAATAGGTATTAGAAGGAATTTCTGATGATAAGAAATGTCAACTAGTTTAATGAAGAGAATGACATGATAGCAGTGTTCCAATATATCAGGGGTTGCCACAAAGAAGAGGGAGTCAAGCTATTCTCCAAAGCACCTGAAGGCAGGACAAGAAGCAATGGGTGGAAACTAACCAAAGAGAGAAGCAACTTAGAACTAAGGAGAAACTTCCTGACAGTTAGAACAATTAATCAGTGAAACAGCCTGCTTCCAGAAGCTGTGAATGCTCCAACACTGGAAGTTTTTAAGAAGAGACTGGACAACATTTGTCTGAAATGGTATAGGAGCAGGGAGTTGGACTAGATGATCTCCAACGTCCCTTCCATCATCATCATCATCATCATCATCATCATTATTATTGGAACACATTATTTCATGAAGTTCCCCTTAAAACAGAAGCAGGATCTGTTTGAAACTTAACAGATTCTGCACTAACGATGAACTATTTACCACTGAGATACTATCTAAGTCTATAATGATTCAGTATTCTTTAGATATATAATAGATGCAAGGCACTCTATGTGGAGCTCTCTTTAAAGACTACTCAGAAATAAATGGTCCAAAAGCCGGTGGTCTATCGGCTGATTGGAACTCAAAGTTTTGAGTATACAACCAACAGCCCTACATGGTGAACCAGATTAAGAAAATAAAATTATATGTGCCTAAAACTACTTTGATTAAGATTGGCTGTACTAATACAATTTTGCAAAGCCAAAGGTGCTTCTTATCCTCCTCTTGTTTTATCTTGATATGAATTTGGGGATGTCTAAGGTATTCCTAGGGCCTTACACTCTCATTTGGCCCTCTGCAATGTTTATGTACTCACTGACTTGAAAACGGATCTTTTCTCTTTTCAAGATTATCCTCTTTATTCTCACAATAACCTAAAATCTGTCAGTCTGATAGCATTTAACACTTTAACTCTTTTTGACGTATAAAATCTTTCATAGCTTGGGACCTATGGACCTGCAGCTCTGCCTGCTTCTGCCAGAATTTGCCTGACTTACTAGTTCATCCAGGAAAAACTACTCATAGTCCTACTTCTAAAACAAGAGAGGTGACAAAGTTAGAATCAGTGTCTCCATGGTGGTTCTTCTAGCCTATACTTCCGTTAAAGGTATCAATAATTTTGAACAGAGTCTGAGATCAGATTGATGGAGTGGTGGAAATGTTTCTGATTTCACTGAAATGGAAGATTCTGCTTAAAGCATGCAATTCAAGCTTTGTTTCTGCTGATCTTGGCTAGAGCTTTATTTGCTGCTTTATTATTTCCGGTGCTTCCTTAATCTTAATAATAATAATAATAGTAGTAGTAGTAAAGTTGGAAGGGACCTGGGAGGTCATCTAGTCCAACCCCCTGCTCAGGCAGGAAACCCTACACCATTTCGGACAAATGGCTGTCCAGTCTCTTCTTAAAAAGTTCCAGTGTTGGAGCATTTACTGCTTCTGGAGGCAGGCTGTTCCACTGGTTAATTGTTCTCACTGTCAGGAAGTTTCTCCTTAGTTCTAGGTTGCTTCTCTCCTTGATTAGTTTACACCCGTTGCTTCTTGTCCTGCCTTCAGGTGCTTTGGAAAATAGCTTAATTCCCTCTTCTTTATGGCAGCCCCTGAGATATTGGAATACTGCTATCATGTCCCCCCTTGTCCTTCTCTTCGTTAAACTAGACATACCCAATTCTAGCAATCGTTCCTTATATGTTTTAGCCTCCAGTCCCCTAATCATCTTTGTTGCTCCTCTCTGTACTCTTTCTAGAGTCTCAACATCTTTTTTACATCGTGCTGACCAAAACTGGATGCAGTATTCCAAGTGTGGCCTTACCAAGGCATTGAAGAGTGGTATTAATACTTCACGTGATCTTGATTCTATCCCTATGCTGTACTTGTGCATTTGGTTTTTCTTGCCTAAATGTAGAACCTTGCTTTTTTCACCATTGAATTTCATTTTGTTAGTTAGTGCCCAGTGTTCGAGTCTGTCCAGATCCTTCTGTATCTTAAGCCTGTCTTCTGGAGTGTTGGCTATTCCTGCCAGCTTGGTGTCGTCTACAAATTTGATGAGTTCCCCATCTATCCCTTCATCCAAATCGTTGATGAAGATGTTGAAGAGTACTGGGCCCAGAACAGAGCCCTGGGGCACCCCACTACACATTTCCCTCCATATAGATGCAGTTCCATTGAGGACCACTCGCTGAGTACGGTCGGTCAGCCAGCTACGGATCCATCTGGTGGTGATTCTGTCTACCCCACATTTTTCTATCTTATCGAGTAGTAGGTTGTGATCTACTTTATCAAATGCCTTACTGAAGTCCAAGTAAAGTATGTCCACAGCATTCCTATGATCCACTAATTTTGTCACTTGGTCAAAGAATGCAATAAGATTTGTCTGGCATGATCTATTTTTGACAAACCCATGTTGGCTTTTAGTAATGACTTTGTTTGCCTTTAGGTGTTCATTGATTCGTTGTTTGATTATCTTTTCCAGGATCTTCCCAGGTATTGAGGTCAGGCTGATAGGTCTGTAATTTCCTGGATCCATTTTTTTTCCTTGTTTCTAAGTTGTTATTTCTTGATCAGATATTCTTTGGCCTTCTTATTCTTCAGTTTCTTTTCTTTCATCTGCTCTAGCTTGCTGCATCTGATCTTGGTATGCCAATCTTATTTTCTAACATGATCTTGTAATACTATTATTAGCATCATTACTATTATTACTTCTGTTATTATTATCATCTAGTTACCGTATTTTTCGGCATATTAGACGACTTGGCATATAAGACGACCCCCGACTTTGGAGCCAATTTGCATGCTTAGAAAGTCATCTTATATGCCAGAAACTATCGTAATTTCCGGCGTATAAGACAACTCAGCATATAAGATGACCCCCGAATTCGGAGCCGATTTGCATGCTTTAGAACAGTGGTTCTCAACCTGTGGGTCGGGACCCCATTTGGGGTCGAACGACCATTTCACGGGGGTCACCAAACAACGCAGTCCGCCATTTTTTTCCCCCTTTTCCTTAGCTGTGCTACTTCCTTTTATTCTATTGGCTTTTGAAAGCCAATAGAATAGACTCTCTTGAATAGAGTCTAATTCTACTGGCTTTCAAAAGCCAATAGGATTTGTCCAGGCTGTTTCTGCCCTGCTGAGCCTGCCAAAAGTCCCATTCTGCAAACGGTGCCACATCAGTTGAGTAGTCCTCGACTTACGACTGGTTCAGTAGTCCTCAACTTACGACCAGTTGGGGGTCGCGGCATTAAAAAGGTTGAGAACCACTGCTTTAGAAAGTCGTCTTATATGCCAGAAAATACGGTATTTAAAAAAAAAATCTTCATAGCTGACAGCCATCAGATTTTGTTTAAGAGGAAAAACTAAATCAGGATGCAAAAAAAAAAAAATCTTAAAAAGTCCAAGGCTAAAGAATATTTTATGTTCGTTTTTTTACTGTTACCATTTTTATACAGTTGTTTTACTTTATTATTGCCAAATCCTTGAGAGTTTGGCTACTATGAATGTTATGTACACATACATAAAATCCTGAATGAAGTAAGAATTCATGAAGGAGCTATGCCATGCCAATACCAACTCTATCCCAGACAGTTTACTATAAAGAGTAATGTTGTTTGACACCCGTGGCTATGTGTTTGTCAATCTTTGCAAATAATTTTGTTTAAGTAGTATCTACTTTACCATACCACTACAGTTGCTGCAATTTATTCTATATCAGTACATAAATCACTATATAGGGTGAAAGTTTGTGTAGTACTCCTGAATCTCCTCCAGACTGTACAAAGTAGAGGTTTTGTGGTTATATGTGAATACCAATTACAGAACAGTCCCCCATTCAAAGCAGTGGCTTCAGAGTTCCAAAATTCCAAAGTTTAATAATTAAAATGGTTGCTGTACTAACCTTTATTGAGCATTTTAAAACTTTTCCATATATCTACTTGCATATCATGAGTCTTTGAGGTGCAGACAGGTGAAAAACTGCTATGCTTGGTGAAAAAAACCTCAAACGTTTGGCCCAGGACTGGCCTAAAACATTTTGTTTCCTATGGCAAAGCAGCAGAAGATTTTCCCATTCATTAAATTCTGAATTAGGTAGTTATGTGGTAAAGATAATGAGGGGAATCAGACTACATGTATGAAATGCCTAAGGAGCTTTGTTTTGTAGAAAATTGTAATTTGATATGCAAAGATCTCACATAAATAGCATAGTTTTACTAAAAGGAAAAATCAATATTTTACATCAATATTTTATTATTGACTTCTAAATCTGCATTTGATGCAGAAAGCATTTAATTAATGGCAAATAAAGTAATATGCATCAATGTACTGGTAATAAATTAATATTTATAAGAAACTTTAAGACAGAGGTGCCAGTTTTACCATTAAATACCTTTTTTCCATTGGATATTTGCTGTATACTCAAAAAGAACATCTAACAGGATATTAATATAAGAAAAGTGTCACAAGGAACTGAACTTTCTTTATCAAGGATTGTTTGACCAATGTTCTTTTTGCCTCCTCAAACTCAATTTGTAACAAATCAAAGTGACTGATGAGATGTTTATGGAGATTCTCAGTCATCCAGGTCATGGTTATCCCAATGGTGCTTTTTCAAAAGACAACTGGATTTTGTTTTTGCTTGAAGATGTTTTGCTTCTCATCCAAGAAAGTTCTTCAGTTCTGACTGAATGATGGAGAATGAAAGAATTTATATTGCAGTCAATAGCACTCTTTCTGAGAGCCGTTGAGGCCACTTGGAGTTTTATCTGTGCCGTCAGGAAATCTGAATAGTGCAAATGGGTATGGAACCTTCTTGGAACTGCTGAATTGATAGAATTCTAGAACTCAGAACTGATTGGTCAGGTATTGCCTAACATATTCAGTCACTCAAATTACTTTGTATAATTCATCTCAGCCAGGTCACGTTATTAATGTTCCTTCTTTATGACTAAAAATTGCCACTGTTTATTTTACACACTTGTAATTTACAATTCTAGTGACCATTACATTCATACTGCCTGATAAATTTTTGAGTCATAAAAATAAGGCGTTCCAATTGGTTATGTCAATACATCCTTTAAGCTGTTGATTCAAGTTTTGATAACAATTGTTATGAGTTGATTGGATCCATATTTTTCATGGGCAGAATCATTTTCAAGACAGACATATTCTTGTCACAGATATCCCCATTGTTCCCTCCTACTCTAATCGCAAATGCCAATCTTCGCTATGGTTATGTATCTACTTGGAAGGGGGTATGTACTAAATGGTCCTCAGGTGTGGAGAAAAACTAATCAAGATAGTGATCCATGGAATTCCTATAAGATCCTATACAATCCTATAGAGGCCTATACAATCAGCTATGAAGAAAAGTAGAGCAGGATGGGCATGAATATGATTTAACAGCCAGGAAACTGGGTTCCAATACCTGTCTTTTAAAGTCATTTATTGCTATAGAACTGGTATACAATCTTGCATGTGAAAGAAAGAATGAATTATGCCTTGGATCTGGTGCCAATTCTGGCAGGCTTTTCAAAACTTTTTCTGTGAGCACCCGCAAGTGCCCTGCCACTCAGTGAAAATCCACAACAATCCTTTGTTGCAGAAATGGTGCTATTTTCAGAACTTTGGCCCTCTAAATTTCACCACATGCGCTGAATGTGGCTTAAGTGAAGATTTCTGTGGCATAATATTACTAAGAGCATTTTGATTTGAAAGATATATTCAACAAAATTGGAAACAGCTGTGCCAGAAACTACTTTTCTTCCATTTATAGTTTTGTAGCCCCATATTAACTTCATCCTTTGAGTGTGAAGTTACTTTCCTCCTCCTCGCATCCAGATGTTTATAGAGTTCTTAAATAATCTTCAGCAAAATTGCCAAAGCCTACAAAAAGTCTGAACATGTAAATTCAACATATTGTTTTGTTCTCATCATGGCCTTTTCTGTATTAATGCCAGTCCTCATCAGATTTCAAATGTACTTTGCCTGACACAACTGCAAAATACTGTTCTGAGTCATCATTCATTTTGGGATGGACTCTTTTAAATTTCTTTTTCATCAGATATTTTCTGGAATTCTAAAAATGGTTCATGAATTTCTTTAGAGACTTCACAGAATGCTAAAATTAACTCATTGCCTTGGCACTTTATGTTAATTCAAGCACTTTATCCAAGTTGTTTTGCCCTCCTTCAACACATGGATTTCTATATCATATGAAACAAAATCATTAAATGCCTAGGGCAAAGCAGAGATTTTTTTTATATACCGATTAACCTGAACTGGACTTATAGTGGCTGTTTTCTATAATGCATGAAAACGCATTGAAAAGTTAGTTTTCATAGATTAAATAATTCATTTTTTTCTTAAATCATTAAACTCTAGAATTGAGATGAAAATGATTACAGTGTTAAGTTGATGGTAAATGTCTAGAAAATTATAATAATGCCTCTGGGGTCTTCTGATTTGTATATTGAATGTACACTGTTACATCCTCATGCTCATGATTTGGTGGACCATGTCAAAAACTTTAGATTGTAATCCTGGATTTATAAGGTTGACCTACTCCTTCAAATTATATCATTCCAAAAGGATTTTTTTCAACTGAGCTGGTAGGAAATTACTTTTTTTTCCCCTCGTCTCTCTAAGGCTCACTTAATGTAACCTGAAAATTAGTACAGAAAAGCTAAAACATTTCCCTTTGAAACAGAAGTACACAAAGCCTTGGCACTGTACAGAAGCCTCCCAAAAGTGCAACTTCCCTCTAGTTATTAGTATTACAGAAATAAATAATTTTTACTTATGTGGAAAGTGTTTGCATTAATTGCATTAAATTAAACCAAATTTAGATTTGGTTTTTGTCTACACATTTACTTGTCCTGGCTTTAAATACCTTTTAGGATGAGGAACATGGCTCACTCCTCAAAAGCCAAAGACAACTCACATCCTAAAATAAATTGTGTACTAATAGTCTAATATTGTATCCCTGGCTGCTAATGTTACTTATTTCATGGAAAAGATAAGAGCTTTATCCAACTTGCTTTGTCTTAATAAAAAATAAAAGGAATCTATATGGCTTCCCCAAATTATCACCTTTTATTAATGATACAGTTTGGAAGAAAGCATATTTATTTATTAGATTTTTCCCATCTTTATTACATTATAGGTAACATTATTAGTAATATTTTTAATACATAGTACTGAACTCTTAACATTCCTGTTATTTTGGCATAGATTTTTTTAATTGCTGCAGATTTTTTTATTTTGTGCAAGTGTTCAACTATTCAAAACCAGCAATAGGTTCTCTCTCTCTCTCTCTCTCTCTCTCTCTCTCTCTCTCTCTCTCTCTCTCTCTCTCTCTCTCTCTCTGAAAGTTATTTTGTTTCATAGCAATTTATCCATGTTGCTGAGTTCCAGAGTTCCAAAACAAACATTTTCATAGCTTGATATAAAACTGCATATTCAAACACCATATTTTTAAACAAGTTATTTTAAGCAGGCCAGGCATTGGATTATAACTCCCAGCATCTCCGGATAGTATGGCCAATAATAAGCACTGCCAGAAGTTGTGTTTCTGAAGATTCACCTGCTTTAAATGTTTTCAGATTTCATGGCCTTGGCTAAAGTATTTGGAATTTGTTTAATTATAATGAACTCCATCGCTAGCTTGCTCACTTTTGTAAAGCTTATTTTCATGTGCTCTAAAGACTTTGTCTTTCCACTGATGTACACAAGATGCTTTTGTGATCCTATTGACCTCCATGCAGCAATCAGACAGGAAATCTTCTCCTGGGTGTATTGTTTTCCATGATTTTAATTCATTTCCCTCTGTTGAAACAAAACTAAGCCCAGTATTCTTACAAAAGCTTTCATGGTTATAAATAAACCTCTTACTTGATATGTGATAGCTGCCTACAATCATTTAATCAGGGCATTATTATTATTATTTTTACTTTTTTCAAATAAATAGGATGTGGCATGTAAAATCTCTGCTCTCTCGGTAATAAAAACAAGAACAAAGTAGATAAACAATGAAACTGAGAAGCCTGGTATGAAGCAGCACCACAAGGAGTACAATGAAGTATTCTGAATCAAACTGACAGCAATGTTGGTGAAATAATGCAGAAGAAACATTATCCACAGGTTGGAGATTCTAAGAACTAGGAGACATTTCCCTGTCTAATACTACTGAATATTATCTGTGAAACTGACATCACATGCCATTCTATCCTAGATCAAGATTTTTTTCCCCTCCCTTTAAATCTTTTTGCAATGGAGTTCCACTTGGCTTATTTTTTTTCTAAATAATTTGAAAAGTGCCGGCCAAAGCAGAAGCACTGTCTCTGCAGTTGTGCTGAATTCATATTTTCCTGTGACTGTTTGTGCACTGCATTCATTCATAAAATAGAGGTTCTAGAAAGTTCCCTCCAAGAAATGACCATAGAAAGCCATTTCATAGTTTATGAGTTAATAGGGTGCCATTATCAAAGAACAATTTGATCAAGTATATTTTCACTGCCATTCTGAGGATTACATTACACACAACTGAGGTAAAAACTCAATTTAAAGGACTTTTCAAAATGGCAGATGAAAGCATTAAAATGACTTTCTCCATCACTTTCTCTCTCTTTTTTAACCCATCTAGGGTGGTCATGTACTATATATGAAGAGGTACTCAACCTCTGTCTAGTTCACAGATGTTAAACTCGATCACGTCACATGACATATCGCAATGTTTTTTGCCTTTGCGGAGCCAGAGTGGGTGTGGCCTGTGCATGATGCATCCGGTCTGTGCGCTGCCAGTTTGACACCACTGGTCTAGTTTAAAAATAAGGAAATAATTGAAGTTGGCTATCAGCAGTTTAACACCTGAAAAATAAATTGAGCAAATATATTTTAAGGTGTACATTGCAGCTATTAAAATATATAATCTATAAATATAGTAAAGTATATGTAAATGTTACAAAAACTGATATGCTCTCCATTAATCCACTGGGGAGCTATGGTAGTCTAATCATTTAACTAATATAGTTAAATCATTACTGTGTATGTGTGTGTGTGTATATATATATATATATATATATATATATATATATATATATATATATATATATATATATATATATAGTTAATAACGCTAAAAATGTGAACCCTGGGAATATTCATATCCAAAATAAAATGAACACCAAGGTATTAATTAAAACTATAAAAGTTTAATTTAAAAACGCCAAGCTTTCGCCGTCACCTGCCGGCATCATCAGGGCTGGGCCGCTAGGGTGAGAGAGTCATTTTTATAGGCAAGCCGAAGTCTGCACTCAGCTCCTCGATCTCGTCACCGGACCCAATTGGTTAAATTGTGCTCCGGTGGTTCGTTTCTTTCTGTCCTTCCTAGCTACGTGTATATCTTCATCTACCTTCTTTTCTTTGGATTCTGAGGCAGGTAATGTAAACTCTTTGTCCCTCCGATTGTCTCTATCCCTCAATTCATTCCCCCTTTCAGGTTCGAGTGGTAATCCGCATTTGTCCTTTTCTTCCCCCCAATCACGCTTTACCCAGTCACTTTCTCCATGAGTGTCTTTCCTTTCGTCCTTAACCCCCCTGTTATTCGGGTTTTCTCCCACATCAAATTGGAAGTGTCTTGGCGACGTTTCGATGAAGTCTCATTCATCGTCTTCAGGCTGGTGCTTTTGGCTTCGTGCTTCTAGGAGCAATGTGTGATCGTAGCTGTTTCTTCCTTTTAACTGCCAGTGGGGTTATGAACTGATTGGATGAGAGCTTGGCTGTGTTCTGATTGGATGGAGGTGTGTTCTGATTGGTTAGGAGCTTGGCTGTGCTCTGATTGGATGGGGGGTTGGCTGTGCTCTGATTGGATGGGGGAGTGTTCTGTTTGGATGGGGGCTTTGTTGTGCTCAGGTTAATCTGAGTTGCAGGGGGATGTGAGGGTGAGCATTGCCATTGCTTGGCTTTGCAACCGTGGCCGTGCCCCATCTTCATGGTGGGTGTCAGTTTGCTTCATGTATGGATTGGAGGGGTTTAAAGTGGCTAATGATGCAGCTGTGGTCTGGCTTCTTGTTTGTGGTCATGCCTCATCATCGTTGTGGCTTTGGGTTAGCTTTTTGCGTGGACGTGTGGTGATGACATCCTGTGTGGCTTTCGTGAGTGTGGGTCTGGTGTCATTCTTTGTGCTAGGGACTCGTTTGTCAATAAGGGCGGGTTTCCAAATGGCTGATAGGCGGGAGGTATCATCTCGTTTGTTCATGCTGTGTGGGCATTTTTCTATCTCAATGGCTTCTCTGATTATTCTGTTATTAAAGTGTTCAGTTTTGGCGATAGTTCTGATCTTTTTAAAGTCAATTTCATGTCCTGTGATGTTAAGGTGTTGGACCAGGGAAGATGTTGCTTCCTCTTTTTTGACTGAGTTCTTATGTTCTTCAATGCGTGCACTTATTCTTCTGTTGGTTTGTCCGATGTATGTGATGGGACAAGCGGTGCATGGGATTTCGTATACTCCTTGATTTTCTAACTCAATTTTGTCTTTGGGGTTTCTTAGGATGGTGGATATTTTTCTGTTTGTGCAGAATGCTGTCTTAATGTTGTGTTTGTTGAGGATCTTGCTGATTCTGTCTGTGGTGCCTTTTATGTAAGGGAGCACAACAAAGCCCCCACCCAAACAAAACATTCCCCTATCCAATCAGAGCACAGCCAACCCCCCAGCCAATCAGAGCACAGCCAAGCCCCTAACCAATCAGAACACACCTCCACCCAATCAGAACACAGCTAAGCTCCCATCCAATCAGTTCATACCCCCACTAGCAGTTAAAAGGAAGAAACAGCTATGACCACACATTGCTCCTAGAAGCAAGAAGCTGAAAGCACCAGCCTGAAGATGACGAATGGGACTTTGTCGAAACATCGCCAAGACACTTCCAATTTTACATGGGAGAAACCCTGAATAACCAAAGACCTACATACAAACACCTGCAAAAACCTCAGATATATATATATATAAAAGAAACACTCAAGGTAAATCTCCTCCCCCTGTCTCTTCCCTCCCTGATACAGCTGACAAAGTGAGAAAGAGCCTGTGGCTTAGAGGTTAATACAGCTGCCTAACATGCACACAGCCCAGGCTCGAATCTCAGAAGGGTAAGTCCGGCTGAAGAGAGTCAAGAAACTCAAAATAGTTATCCCATTCTCCCTTAATTCTTTGTTAGCAATCCAAATTTTATTATATATATATATATGTGTGTGTGTGTGTGTGTGTGTGTGTGTGTGTGTGTGTGTGCGTGTGTGCGTGTGTGTAGGTCTTTGGTTATTCGGGTTTTCTCCCACGTAAAATTGGAAGTGTCTTGGCGACTTTTCGACGAAGTCTCATTCATCATCTTCAGGCTGGTGCTTTCGGCTTCATGCTTCTAGGAGCAAGTCGCCAAGACACTTCCAATTTTACGTTGGAGAAAACCCGAATAACCAAAGACCTATATACAAACACCCGCGAAAACCTCAGAAAACATATATATGTGTGTGTGTGTCTTTGGTTGTTCGGGTTTTCTCCCACGTAAAATTGGAAGTGTCTATATATATATATATATATATATATATATATATATATATATATATATATATATATATATATATATATATAACCTCCCCCTGTCTCTCTCCTGATACAGCTGACAAAGTGAGGAGAGCCTGTGGCTTAGAGGTTATAACATCTGCCTAACATGCAGATAGCCCAGGTTCGAATCTCAGAAGAGTAAGTTTGGCTGAAGAGAGTTAAAGGAACTCGAAATAGCTATACCATTCTCTCTTTATTCTTTGTTAGCAACCTAAATAAACCATTAACTACACACACACACACACACACACACACACACACACACACACACACACATATATATATATATATATATATATATATATATATATATATATATATAGCTAATGGTTAATCTGCACTAGAGTTAGTTATCCATTTTACTGAACCATTATCTCTGAACCATTAGATTTAATTTAGAATTAGGACCAAACTTGTATCAGAGTTCAATCTGGATACCTTCAGATACACATTGTACTATGAATAAAGTTAAAAGAAAATTCATAAGAGAAAAGTGTAAAAAGTGGGTTTTTTTCTAAGAATCAATAAAGTAATATTTGGCTTTAAGAGGTGCCTTTTGGTGGTTTAAAATCTATTCTTTAAAAAAATAGAATAAGCCAGTTCTTTTTTCAGCAAATATCCAAATCAGATTAGTAAAGTATATTTAACAAGGCTC
Source organism: Crotalus tigris (assembly GCF_016545835.1). NCBI lineage: Eukaryota > Metazoa > Chordata > Lepidosauria > Squamata > Viperidae > Crotalus > Crotalus tigris. The sequence goes on along the minus strand of NW_024098222.1, from coordinate 24,561 downwards.
CAGTATTTGTTTCTCAGAATTTCTTAGATCCTTGTTTTGTCTAGAGATGGGGTTAAAAGGTGTGTCCTAAATAAGCAAAGCAACAATATGCTTTTGATGTTGTTAAGCACAGATAACTTTCTTGGCAGTAATGAAAATAACATATACAAGAGGTATCGTTCCTCCTTGTTATATTTTTCTGAGTGGAATGTAAATGATCTTAAAAGGGTGCACAGATTCCCACTGACTTCAGTAGGATTACACAATAAATAACTTTGAATGAGGTGACAATTTTCCTATCAATTGAAATTGTAGTAAAATTACAGTAACCTGGCAGGATTGTGCAAAGATATCTATCATATATTACAAAACACAACCCTTTCTTGGAGTTTCTGCCTACCATGACATATAAAAAACTAACTAGCTTTTTTTCCTTATTCCAGTGAAAATGAAAGAGATTCAGGTTGCCCACTTTAACTCTGTATAATGAAAGGAAAACTGTAGCAGTTTTTTGACTACTTTTAAATCCCACTGATTTCAACTGGAAGTATTTAAGCATATGTTTAAATTGACAGCAATAGGCTAAAACTGCTATTTCATAATTGCAACTGAATTAGGAAGAAGTAAGCAATTCATTCAATTTGCATTTTGATGTCTGATTTAATCTTCCCATAGCAACATATGAACAAGAGATTTTGCTCTGTATTTTTCAAAATTTCTGAATTATGTTCAGAAGATCGTTTGCAAAAGCTACTGAGAAAATTTTGTAAGGAAAACCTGCATTTTTCTATGCATATTTTTGTCAAATTGATGGACAATTAAATAGATATGGCAATTTGATGTACTGAAATTAAAGTTGGACAAATGAGACTTTGAGTAAAAGTGAACTTGATTAATTGATCCATCTCTGCACTGGGTATGAAAATGTTCTACAAATCCATTAGGCTTATTATTATAATATGCCTTTAATGTTGCCATAACCTTGTCAATTATCTCCATATTGAAACCAGAAGACCAGAAGACCTAGGAGAAGCATAATTAATACCTAAGATCTATATTTATAGCTTTGTACGCTATAAAGTAGCTTTATAAGGTATAAGGTTACAGTGAGAGATGTATAATGCTTTGTTCTGATGAAGCTATGAGTGAAGCACTCCTTGTTTTAAATAAACAAATGCTCTCTTTTAGTGGGCAAACTTTTTTGATTGCTTGTGTAGATTCCCTCCTTTCCCTCAGTCCCTCTCAAAATCCTAGGGTGGAAAACTTCTACTGTAACCATATGAACATGCCCATTAATATCCAACATTTGATCTAAACATTGTTAACTGACAGATGCCACATAAATAAATGCTACAGAATATTTTTCTAACCTGATCTTAAACATGAAAACTGCAAATATCACACAGCATAATCCTACTTGGGGACAATCTTAATGAATTCAGTAGGCTTACTCACTGGTAACTATACTCTGACTGTAGCCCATTTACATCTTTAATACATAAGCTTTTTTTGAGTCAAGGACTACATATGAGCCTCATGATTTAGTTCTAGGTTGTATATAAGCAAAGAGAAAATAAGTGTGATGGAAATGGGTCTAGAATAAATGCCTTATTTTTCTGACTCCCAACCATTAAAACATCCATCTCCAGATTCTTGCAGTCCAGACAGATTGACTACTGGAAAGTCAGAACATAAATTGTCATCTGGGGAATGCTTCCAGACCAAGTATCTTCTTCTACTAATATTAATTTTTAGCATGTACATTAAAATTAAAATTAATGGTTCTGGGACAGAAAAAGGAGTGAGAGTAAACCAATATATGCCTATGTATTGTAGTCATACATGTCACAGATGGTAGAATGTATAGACACTAATAATCAATACAGCACCAATTTTCAGCATTCAGTGCCATCAAGTCTGGTATAAACAACAGTGTTTGACAGTTTTCTAACATTATTATTTATATTACCACCATTAATTAATTAATTAGACTTAGATGTTGCCCAACTCCTATGGACTCTGGGTGGCTCAAATATAAGAGCAACAAATATAAGATCCAGATAAAAATATAGCAATAAACAGATGGCAGATCCAGTCAGCATAACATATAACATCTCCAAAAAGGGACTCCAATCATCTTAGCCAAAGTCTGAGAGAAGATCTCAGTCTTTAATTGATGGACTAAGTTTTTTTAAAAGGGGGCATTATGTAAAGATTTGCATTTTTTAATGAAAGGACAACGAATCTAACATGTATACAATTTTTAATTTCATTTTTCAGACATCTGGAATCCTAAAAGGAGGCAAATATACAGATTTGTGTGCCACTTTTATATGTGGCTTATAGCATTTGATTTGGGTTCATTGCTTTGATATGTCTGTGTCAAAGCAGCCATAAAATGTAATCAAAAGTTCTTTGAGTAGCTTGGTGAAAATTTAGGACCAGCATTAAGGGCATCTCTTCTGTCAGCCTAAAAGACTTTGAGATGCTCATTAAATGCAATGCACTCCACCCAAATTATATCAGCACTCTAGGAAGACAAGAAAAGGTGTTAACAAGGGTAATTAGAGTGGATTTGATGGAGTTAGAAGCTAAGGTAAAGTAAGTAGTTTTCTACTATAGATAGTTTGAGAGAAGCCAGTCTTATAATGAACCTGAATGTATGTCTGATCTTTGTTAGAAGTGTGAAAATTGAAAATGCATCTTTGCTTAAGCGCCAAAGTGAACATTACTAGAATTATACCACAAGCAAAATTATTTTTCATTCTGCCATACAGTGTTATACCAAATTACCAACACGTACAAAAATAAAACCTCCAAATCTCTTTTTTTTTAAAACTCAGGCTTCAACTAAATTATAAGCAACAATCATTTCTTTGACCTAGAATGTATGCACAATGCAAATCCTGAAAATCTGATAATATCCACAGCTGTTATATTCTGTTTATTTATTCCCGGTTGGATAGAACAAAAAAGTGTACAACATTTGCTCAGATTTTTTCCACATCTGATAGACAACTTGCAGAAGTGGGAGTTTTGTTTAAAACAAAACAAGCTGTTTGTCTTTCTATCCTAGTATTCTTTATATGACTACCAAATAACTAACCAAAAATACATTTCATCTACACAAATTCAAAGTTCCTTGTATATGTGAAAGATTGAAAAAATAGTAGTAGGGAGTCAGAAAGAAGATTGGTAAGAAAATTATAAATTAGAATCAATCTGAATTGAGGCAAAGTGTATAAATACTGTATGCAATATATAAAGAGAACAAAATAAACAGGAGACCTATGAAATTGTCTCTGAAACATCCTGAAATTTAGAATGGCTTAAAGATTCATGTCAAAGTGTCTAATATTTCCATGAAAATAAGAATAAAGCTAAAGAATAAAGCTTTCTGCAGGCACTGCATTGCATTCCAATACGTTTCTCAGTACATTTCAAGAGGCTGGCAATAAAAAGGTTAAAAAAAACCCAAACATATATTGGGATTTATGTATATGTAGGTCCACCATCATCAGGTAGAATCAGCCTGTTTAGTTTGTTTATCCTGAGTGAGGATACTGAGAGTGCCTATTCCTAGTTTTATCAAGACAAAGAGGTCTAGGCACAAATCAAAGAGTTCTAGGGCACAATGTTTTTTTTTTTTTTATGTGCTCTTAAAAAGAAGAAAAGCTTAATTCTGGTGATCCAAATGGCACTTGTCCCTACAAGTGAGCTAGGCTATTTTACAACCAGTAGCATATAAGTAGTCTTTGAAAATGAATATAGAATAGAATAGAATAGAATAAGGAAAGGGACCTTGGAGTTCTTCTAATCCAGCCCCTGCTTAGGCAGAAAACCTTATACCATTTCAGACAAAAGGCTGTCCAGTCTCTTTTTAAAAACTTCCAGTGTTGGAGCATTCACAACTTCTGGAGGCAAGTTGTTCCACTGATTAATTGTTCTGTCAGGAAACCTCTTCTTAATTCTATCTTATTTCTCTCCTTGATTAGTTTCCATCCATTGCTTCTTGTCCTGCCTTCAGGTGCTTTGGAGAATAGCTTGACTCCCTCTTCTTTGTGGCAACCCCTGAGATATTGGAGCACTGCTATTATGTCACTCCTAGTCCATCTCTTCATTAAATTAGACATACCCAATTCCAGCAACCCTTCTTCATATATTTTAGCCTCCAGTCCCCTGAATATCTTTGTTGCTCTTCTCTGTACTCTTTCTAGAGACTCAACAACTTTTTTATATCGTGGTGACCAAAACTGGATGCAGTATTCCAAGATACGTTGAAACTAGATTGTGCTTGTGGTCAAATAGGTCAGGCCAGATCTAGTCCAATAAGCAATCAGATAATGAATCCAGAGGAGAGAGAAGCAAAATCTGAGGCTTTTGATATGGCAAAGATGCATTTCAGCTCTGAAGAATTCTTCTGAGCATTTTAATAGGGAATGAATGCAATGAGTAAACTGCACTGAGCATCTATACAGAGTGCCCAACTAAGGCTTAGGAGCTCTACCATGCCTTTGTTATGGAATGGGAGAATAACATTGGAAGGCAGAGGAGGATGGTGATGGAAAAATGTTGCCCAGTAAATAATCAGATAAAAGGGGGAGGAACCTATTAACTGAACAGTGGACAGAGAAAGAAATTGAGTAGGGATCCATTCTAACTTATCAGGTAGCAAAAAGTGAAAATAGAGAGCTGTACTTTCAAGATTATGTTAATATAGCCTTACAATAAAGTAGAATTAGTTCACCTTTTTAGGTTTCCCTTGTAGTCTGCTTGGGAAGCTGACAACCTTTTAGCTAGTTTTTCAGATCCACAAAATACACTTCTGTCTCCTGAATCTTCATTAGGCACCTTGGCCTAGGTGTAAGGGGTTGAACTTCTGAGTTTGAGAGAATGTCAGTGGGTAAAGGTGAGGAATCCTGGGAAGTTGCTGTCTCCATAAAAGCTCGAGTGAAGTCATTGATTCCCATGCTGCTGAAGTCTCCAGCCATAGGACTGCTATTACCAAATCCTTCTAGCTTCATCCTTCTTATCTGAGGACATGTCCTCCAACAAGGTCAAAACATGTGGCAAGCAGGTTTGTAAAGTCAATATTTTATTTTTAATCTTCCACAAATGGAACAATCCTTTCCACCAGCAGATATTTCTCTGGATAATTTTTTCATTGAACTATCTATCACATGCCAAAATTCATTTCCTGGTAAATCAGCAAATCTGAAAATAGTCTTAAGGTATTAGACTTTAAGAAGGAGTATACATAACAGAAGGCCAGCTCTGCTGGTTTTTTAAATCACAAAATGCAGAATATGCAATAACAGATTTAGGCTATGGAAAGATAGATTATGGTTGAAAATTAGGGAAAAATTTCTAATGTTTTAGCAGTGAAATCAGTCACTTTGGAAGATTGTAGCCTTCACTTTACTGGATGAGTTTCAAGGGGAATGGGGCTAGGCATTCATCAAAGATACTTTAGTTCGGATTTCTAGAAAGAATAGGGAGTTATAAGAAGAGATGATGTGACGAGCCTGCTCTAAATGTGGTTCTGCAGAAAGAAAAAAAAAAGGGGGGGAGCACTAAAGTCCCTTGTAATTCCAGTTCCTTTTGCGCCTCCATAATGTCACAGCCACTATTGCCATGATGACTAATTCATGATGCCTATGATGAAAAAGCCTTACAGTCAGCCTAATATAATTTCAGCATATCATAGCAGGCTTGCCACAGAACAACTGCAGGATAATTTGGATTCTGATGGATTTTGTTTTTAGTCATTTTACAGTGATTGAGACCAGGCTAGGAGATGGTTAAGATCCTACCAATGTATACATTGGAATAAGTCATATAGCACATTTATTTCATGAAACACATATTTTCAGCTTAATTTTAAATTAGCTTTAAAGTGCTTCTATTTTAAGAGTTTGACATTAGTGGCAAAAGATTGCTGATAATTATAATTTTTACCCAATGTACAGATAATTTATTCTGATTGAAATATTGAAATAGATTTAATAATAATAATAAAATCCTTGGTCAGATTTATGCCATAATACTAAATATCCCTGGTTTATGTCCTCTGGAGAATTATTGCTGAACATGATTATGTTAATTATGACAGAACAATGGGATGGTTAGCAAGGATCTGTCAACTTGTTTTGTAACACTCAATCTAAATAATATTTCTATTATGGGAATTGTGAGATTATCAAATGATACAGCAAATATGGGTTAGTTAATTACTTGTCTAGTGGCCTTGAAACCTAGTTCTAATAAAATTACTATTTTAGGTAGAAAGATTTTTCATGTTTACATCTGGTCCAATCCTGAAAATCAGCTCATTCTCACTAACATTCTTGTTTGCTTAAAAAGCAATTCTGTGTTCCTTAAAAGCAATTCTGTGTTCCTTAATAGAGTCTTGTATGTCATCCTTGACATTAAATTGGCATAAACACATTATTTATTCAAAAAATATTGTTCCTGTTTATATGTATGTATGTATGTTTATATGTATGTATGTATGTATGTATGTATGTATACATACATACATACACACACACACAAGATGTGTATTCTTCAAGAAACAGATATTCTTTTTTATCAGCTAAGATCCTGAGTTATTTTCAAGATTTTCAACCCATTATTACATTTGATGCTATGAAGAACTTTATTTCCGATTGCAGATCTGTAGGCTGACTAAATGGATGATTTCTGAAATGGAAAAGATCTGAAATGCATGGACCTGAAATAATGATTCTGAATGCAGTTTTCATATTTGCATTTTTGAGATCATTCTTAAGCAGTGATATTGGGCAGTACAAGAACTAAAGCAGGTATACCCAGGAACAGAAATTACATTCCATCTAAGGATATAAAAGAAATTGGGCATGACATGATATAAAAATAGGTGTAGAAAATCAGCTACAACACACACTACTATTAGATGATTAGCAGTACTGAATGAATTTTGGTGTTCTCTGATTTTCTCTTATCAAGTATTATGTGTACACAGACACAAATATTTTCCAAAGGGAAAATGTTTCTGAAAATTGCAAAGTCATATTATTAAGTTAATATTATTCATTTGATATTTGACTTGTAATATATTTCATTTTACTTCCTGATGAATAAGGAAAATTGACATAATAAAATTATTAGATCAGTTTTCTTTAAGGTTGAACCAATCAATTCCTTATAACTATATTCTTGGTTTACTGTCTATATGTAATTACAATGGGCACCAAATGATTTTTCCCTCATTTAAAATACAAACCTTAATCACTTAATAATAATATTACAAATCATTATTAGGACAGAAAATTCAGAAGAGTACAACAGGAATGTAAAATGAAAATACTGTCACAATGATGCAACACAAATTACACCCCTTTTAAACATGCAAGGTGATATCAAGCACACTCATACAAAAGGGTAAAGCTTCCTTTTTGATGTCACAATGCTGATTTGGAATATGTAACCCTCTGGCAAATCCATTGTACTGAATAAATACATTGTATTATAACCTTGTGAGTGAAAGTGTTGTAATTGTCAAAAAATAGACTAATATTTCTGCTCAAGGATCTCAAAATGGTAAAATTAGGTCTGAAAAATACAATCTATTATCTTCAATATTTTTAAAGAACCTTAAATAAAAGGCTTGTATTGATTTATATGTTCTTAAGCATTATGCCATCTTTCCATGGGATGACCAAAAAAATAATGTAATAAGAAAACATAATAACATCACAGCAAAAGTATGTTTCTCAAACTGGGATAAAAAAGAGGTCCAAAACAGAGGCTTAAAAAAGCAGTTCCACAGTCCCAAAAGCTATGTAACAGACAGGAAGTTGGTAAACCAGCAAGCCAAAAGCCACCTGCAATGGGATCATCTGTAACAGCCTTCCCCAATCTGTTCCTTCCAGAGAGGTCAACAGTCCAGATATATAACATCAAATAAACAGAAACCCCAGATTCAGAATGAGCACTTTTGTAGACCAAAAACACAGGAAAGTTGGGAAAAGTGGCACTTTATTTGGTGAGAGGTCAACAAAGAAATAAACAGGTCTTCTTGCAAAAAGAGGCTCAGAGGCTCTCTGCAGATGTTGAAAAGATTATCTCCTGCATATTGATTGTATCATTGGCAAGATAGAGAAGAAAGTTTCACATCCAGACAGATCTGTGCATGAAACAAGTCTTTTTAGGTACACATCAAGTGCCAAAAACAATACACAATTTAGCATTTCCTTTATCTTTACCTTGTGCAGTGATGCCATAGTACTGTCCCTTGAAAATTGGGGGGGGGAGAGGTGTTTTGTTAACTATTAAGTGACAGCAAAACTTATATGCAAGCTGCCAGTTATGCTGAGCCTTAAGATTTCCTCAGACCTTTATATAGTTACGTTATTATCCAAATACCAAATTGTCAGCTTTCATACTGGATTAAAGTGCTGGGTTTATTATGTGTGTAACTGTCAATGTCTCTTTGTAAATGTCTAACTATATTAACTCCAGGCCTAACATAAAGAAAATAAACAGAAACTGATTATGTTTTGCAGAGATCAAATGAGTTTCAAGTAGCAACAGGATAGCACTGCACTCACAAAAATGCTTTCGCCTCTTCAGTCGGCCTTGTGTAACTCAATGCTGAGTTAAGGCAAGACAACCGTTGCTTTTCCAGATAGCTCGTCTTGACAGGTTTTACCCAAGAGCAATCTGTGCAAGAAACCTAATCTTGTGGAAAGAAACACTAGCTTCCTCACCTTTTAGATTATTATTATAAAAAAACAGCCACTTGTTTTATTCAACTATTTTATGAAACCTGTAATTCCTCATTTCCCAATGATTTCCTGGCCCCATCTCCATCCTTCTAAATAGGATGCATTTAGGGCACATCCTGTAAAATGTGACTGCAAGCAAACATGTATTTGCAAACATTTTTTTGTGGGTGAGTTTGGTTGGGTGCAGCATTCAAAATTGGATTTATCTCTGCATAATGGGTTAAATAGTTTTAAAAGATCACTATTCAGTGATGCATTAGCCTGGGGCTAGATCCTCCTAATTTCCACATTCAACAGAAGGCATATGAACCCTTTTAGATAGAATATGTATGCATGAGAGAATTGTGACCTCCAAGATGCTATTCCACCCCAACATTATTTTAAGCTATTTAATCATCATCATCAACAACAACAACAACAACATCAACATCATCTCATCATCTTTATCTCTAGTTCTTTCTAATAAAGAAAGGACTGAGAAAAATCATTCCAATTCATTAACAATTAATTCCTATGATAAAATGGGGAAGCATGGAGGCCATGTCCATTCTCTCCCATTAAGTCAATGTTTCTCACTGTGTCAATTGCAAGTGGTTGGTGGGTGATTGGAGAGTGCTTTTCTAGATAGGTTTACCAAACTGGAGCAAAAGTACTGTATGCTGAAGAAGTAACATGGCTATTCCAAAGATGAGGATGAAGCCTGTGGTGGTCTCCCATGGAGAATGAGACACGCACGCAGGTATCTCGGGACGGGAGCCCAGAGCTGACTCCAACACCCTCTTTTATTGTTACTATAGTTTTTACATCACACAGCGTAAGCAAAAGACGTATATAGGGGTGGTTACAATGTATCGCATAACAGACACTCTCCAGATGCAAGGCTACGCAGGTGTTCTTATCAGACTCTGTCCAAATGGCTGATGAATGTATCCTGTGTCTGGAGCAGTCAGTTTGTTATCTCAAGGACCCTGTGGGAGCATTTCTATGGGTATATTTGTGCAATTAATCCCACATTTCCTGCTTTTGTGTTTTTTTAATGTTGCTCACTTCCAGTTCCAGAAGGGATCTTGATTCACTAATTAAGGCGTCCTTCCTAGTGGAGGGCGTAACATTTTTGCACATTTGCAGGAGGGAGGGAATACATTGAATGCAACAACATAGCAATACAATTAATATCAAAATTGTTACTATAATAAAAATCAAAGATCGTAGCCAGGATCTATCCGGTAGCCAGGACCAAAGGGCACCCCAAATATCCACGGTGCCTGATCCATCGCTGCGTAAGGGATTATTTTGGAGCATAGATTCCATTTTCCTTGCTGTAGCAGAAATATTAGGTTGAAAATCATGTATATACATACAACAATGAGAATGAATTAAGGCACATACACCGCCTTTTGCTGCTAAAATAATATCTAAAGCATACCTATTTTGCAAAACTACTTCCCTTATTTCCCCCATTTCTTGATTAATCATTTTAATGCTGTTGATTGTTTCATTAAACATATGAACGGTCCAATTGTTAAGCCAATGAAAGTCCCTATAGTTCATGGCAACTCCTAGATTGGGTAGAATCCCTCTGCTGATTTGAGTCTCTAAACTACCACCCAATGTTAGGGGTGGATCCGAGGAACCAGTATCACGTTTGTTCCACAGGCATCCATCAGGGAGATGAGGCAAGGCATATACAGCAGGGGTCAAAAGGCCCAGTGTACAGGTGCCTTTCCAATCCTTAGGCACCTGGCGATAGGCTCTACGGCCACATAGTAGCCACATATCGGGTAACTCATAATAACCCTGGTGAGACTCATTAGCAAATGTTATTATGGATTCCATGTCAAGGCAAGCCATGTAGGTACTGATGTTTGTCCATTGATTGCTTCGATAAGTGTCATTTATCTTAGTAAGGTTGCTTTTGATGGATTTGCATTTCTTTGCTGAATTCCATATAATAACTTGTTGACAATTACTATAAGTTCCCAAATAAATGGCAGTACGGAATATTCCTGTGCTATAAAAACAAAATCTGGCAGGTTCCATTATACGAGCGCCCACAGCATATGTCATATTCAATGTCTCTGTAGTTATGTCCCACAGCTACTTCCATCCTGTTTCATTGAATGGAATGGCATGGAAAATAAGGCCACCATGACTGTCACCAGGAATTTGCATGCAAATCCAACAGTTCGTGATGTTAAGTGTAAGAGCAGTGCGCCTGGCATCCCATACAAAAGCATTAAAGGCCCACAGTCCCTGATCCTCATATGCCTGGCTGAGGTGGTGTACGTTGAGCCATATAAGGACGAACACAATGAGCTGGAGTCCAAATGATCTCGCCATGGTCGTCTATTGCAGCGTAGCCTCGACCCCAGGTAATGAGGGAGGCAGGCCCTTTCCAGGTGGGATCAGGCAAACATCGATAGTATACCTGGGGGCGTGAAGAATCTGTGGGAGAAGCAGAAAAATGCCTGCTTGCGGCAGTTGAGCCAGGGGTGCCAGAAACATTTAAAAAGTTTAAGGTAAAAAGTACAAGATTAAGAGTGTTTTGTATCCCAGGCAAGCCGGGGGTATTTTCCCCTTTCTTTTTTGCATGCATGTCTAGAGCCCTTTTTACGGTCTGATTGGCTCGTTCCACGATCGCTTGACCAGTGGAGTTATATGGAATGCCAAATTTATGAACAATAGACCAGCGAGAGCAAAACTACGCAAAGGAGGTGCTGGTATAAGCAGGAGCGTTGTCAGTTTTAATTCCTTTTGGATTGCCCAGGATAGAAAAGGTACGAATACAATGATTAATAACATGTTTAGCAGACTCACCCCTTTGGGGGGGTGGCCATAATAAAACCTGAATAGGTGTCAATGGAAACATGCAAATATTTCCAGGGGGCAAATGGCAAATATTGCGTAACTAACAGAACGTCCTAACCGCACTTTGCGAAAGCCAGGAAACAGGAACGTTGCAGTATTCAACAAGCTTTATTCATTATGTTGAAACTAAGTTAGCACTGGAACGAAGCTCCATTCATTGCCCTAAATACATTCCTCCACCACACCCAGAGTACACACCCCAATTGCCGGTTAATTGGTCATCTGGAATCCACCTGTCCCCCTCCCCATACCTGCCTCGTGATAGTCCTCCACCCTACCTATGCCCCGATCCAGCTAGTACTTATGTTCGAACCTTACATTGAGTCCACGCCCCGATCCAGCTAGTACTTATGTTCGAACCTTACATTGAATCCATGTGTTCCGTTCACGCCATTCTCATTCCTAATGTCCCACTCAACCTCTTCCTATAATACCCCCCCCCGGTATCCAAGTGTTGTCAGACCCAGCATCCCAGTTCCCATCATTCACAGAGTCACGGTTCCAGCAACATAAGCCATAACAGTTTTAACAGCATTCGGCTTCTCCATATTCCATTTCTATGTAGCCTCCATCCAGTTGTGTGCTGGAACATAGGATGTTCACGTGACCCATTCGGCCACCGCTGTGGCGATGTAGCTCACGAAGCTACCGGACTCGGCTGGAACACATGGTTAACTGGAACATTCCGGACTTTGGAAGGTAAGTATCACGCTGGGTCTGACATTCAGCCCCCCTCACCACAGGGCCCCCTGAAGGTGAGAAATGGGAAATTGATTAATCATGCCAATGTTCACATACAATAGCCTTTCTAGTCTTAAGAGCCGAGGTGGCGCAGCAGTTAGAGTGCAGTACTGTAGGCCACTTTAACTGACTGTGTTCAGCAGGTCAGCGGTTCAAATCTCACCGACTCAAGGTTGACTCAGCCTTCCATCCTTCTGGGGTAGGTAAAATGAGGACCCAGATTGTTGGGGGCAATGTAAATATATATATACATTGCTTACTGGTGTACACCGCTTAGAGAGTGCTTGCACTTAAAGCGGTATATAAGTCTCATAAATAAATAAATAGTCACCCCCTGGTTTGTGTGGTAGTGCTCTGTGATACCGACGGATTAGATCAGGGGCGGATATATCGTGTTTTTCTACCCAAGAGGCTTTGGACAGAGGGTATCCCTTCCACAATATCAGATAATAGAGTCTACCCCCCCTTACTCACGAATCAATTATGTCCTGTATTTCATATCGTCCTGGCGTAACAGGTCCTGGGGGTGTCTCATGGGACGATCCTCCCATGGGTTTCAACAAACTTACATGAAAAACCGGGTGTATCTTACCAAGTAGTTTCGGTAAGTGGAGCTTCACCGTCACAGGATTGAGGATCTGGAGTATACGAAATGGTCCGATGTATTTTGGTGCTAATTTTCTGCATGGCACCTACAACTTAATATACTTGGTTGACAAATATACCAAGTCGCCTACCCGTAATTGAAATGGCATTCTGCGACCTTTATCTGCCTGATACTTTGATGTCTGAGCTGCCCGCTGCAGAGCGTGTCGTACTGTACTCCAAACCTTACCTACTCATGACAACCACTCATTTGGTTGACCGACCTGGGTTTCCCGGTTTCTACTTTCCAGTAGTGGAGTAATATCATGTCCATATACCACTTGGAATGGGGTTAGGCCAGTACTTTTATGTACCGCATTGTTATACGCAATCTCCGCAAATGGTACCAAATCTACCCAATTGGACTGTTGGTCCAATTGGATGTAACATCGGAGATATCTCTCTATAGCTGCATTGGCTCGCTCCGCCGCCCCATTAGTACAAGGGTGATATGCAGAACTCAGCCCTTGTCTGGTACCAATAAACTTCAGAAATTGCCACCAGAAATGAGCTGTAAATTGGACACCTCGGTCTGAAATAATCCGTCGAGGCGCCCCATGCAGTCGGAACACTTGGTGTACGAACATTTTAGCCCATTTCCTCGCCGATGGTAGTCCCTTACACGGTATGAAATGGGCCTGCTTTGAAAACAAATCGACCACCGTCCATATAACTGTATATCCTTTTACATTTGGTAAATCTACTATAAAGTCCATCCCAATGTCCTGCCATGGCCGAGTTGGATTAGACACTGACTGGAGTAATCCCATTGGTTTTTTAGGAATTACCTTCGCCTGTGCACAAATATGACACCCTTTCACATAACTTTCAATGTCCTTCTGCAAACTCGGCCACCAGAACTGCCGTCTCGCCAAATGTAATGTTTTCAAAAACCCAAAATGGCCTGCTAATTTGGAATCATGGCACCGGTGGTACACTCGGTCCCGTAACCGCTGTGGAATGTATAGTCTATCACCGTGCCAGGCTAAACCATCTCGGTAGGTCAACAATTCAGGATTAGCTAGTGACCAAGAGTCATTTAACAAAGCAGACTTTACTTCATCCTCGAATGCTGTCGTTTTTTCGCAGGCATCTGCTCGTATGACTTCAACACTGCCAGAAGGCATGATAGCTTGGATCACCTCTTCCTTTTTGCTGTCGTATTGTGGCAGACATGAGAGTGTGTCCGCTAAGAAATTCTTCCCTCCTGGAACAACTTTAAAATGAAACCTAAATCGTTGGAAATATTGCGCCCAACGAACATGTTTGGGAGCTAATCTCCTCGGTGTCTGGAGGACCGTTAAATTCTTATGGTCTGTCCACACCTCAAAGGGATGCTGTGCGCCCTCCAACAAATGGCGCCACGTGGACAGGGCCCATTTCACGGCAAACGCTTCCTTTTCCCATACCGCCTAGCGTCTTTCTGTATCAGTGAACTTCTTGGAGGTATAAGCGCAAGGTTGTAGAGTACCTTGGTCATTATGCTGCAATAATACCGCTCTGACTGCCACGTCACTCGCATCGGCCTGTACAACAAATGGCCACCCCGGATCAGGATGTACTAATACAGGTTCTTGAGCAAATAATGTCTTTAAGGACTTGAATGCTCTTTGACAAGCAACAGTCCAGTTCAAGGATTGTCCCGGGCGGGGTTTCCCTGCAATATGCTTGGTATGCAATAGCTGGGTTAATGGGAGTGCCACATCAGCAAAAGAGGGAATAAATTGCCGATAGAAATTAGCAAACCCCAAGAACCGTTGTAATTGACGGCGGGTCTTTGGGGCTTGCCACTCTAATACCGTTCGTACTTTACTGGGATCCATCTCTATACCGGCTGCTGAAACTCGGAATCCTAGGTATTCAATGCGCTCCTTGTGAAATTCGCACTTTGATAGCTTACAATATAGCCGGGCGTCTAACAATTTTTTCAGCACAGTGCGCACCAACTTCACATGCTCCTCCAATGTTTGGGAATAGATGAGTATATCGTTCAGATATACCAGCACACCCCGGTACAGATGTTCGTGCAAAACTTCGTTAATAAGCTGCATGAATACAGCTGGGGCCCCTTGCAACCCGAAAGGCATCACTTTAAATTGATAGCTGCCCAGCGGGCAATTAAACGCTGTCTTCCACTCGTCCCCTTTCTTAATCCTCACCCTATAGTACGCTTCACGAAGGTCTAATTTCGTGAAGATTTTCCCAGCAACTAGATGGGCAAGGAGGTCTTTCATCAATGGCAGGGGATATGTCTGTTCTATACATACAGTGTTAAGACCCCTAAAATCCAGACATAACCTTAATCCTCCATCCTTTTTCCCTTGGAATAATACCGGGGCCGCTATGCGGGAACGTGCTGGTTCTATAAAGCCTCTGGCCAAATTTTCATCTATGTATTTCCTCATTTCCTGTAGCTCCGAAGATGTCATCGGATACATCCTGGGTTTCGGCAACCTTGCACCAGGAACAATTTCTATTGCGCAATCCGTTGACCGATGGGGTGGTAAACTATTACATTCTTGCTCGCTAAAAACTGCTGCCAGATCACTATACACCGCCGGATATCCAGGATCACTCCCAGCCAGCCCTGATTTCGAGTCTTCAACCGCCCTATCCTCACTATGCTCACCTGGATGGGGTGGCTGGGGACCTGCTGCAAACCTTAAATGCCGGGACCCATCCGCCCACCACATGTTCGGGGTCCATTTATCCAACCACACTAGACCAAGGATGATGGATTCGGACATAGAAGGCACTACTATAAACCGTATTACCTCCCAGTGAATACCTATTTCTATCCTCACAGGCTCCGTCACCCAGTTGGTCGGAGCTCCCCCCAAGAGGGAGCCATCTACTTGTTCGAAACGAATCAGAGACTTTAACTGGGTCACCCTAATACTCATCTGCCAGACCACCTCCTTACTAATCAGACACCTAGTGCACCCAGTATCAAGCAATGCCTGAAATGACCCTGACTCCCCGGTAACCGGACTCGTTAATGTTATTGGGATGGTGAATGGAACTATGGGATCACTCACCATCAGATCCTCCACCGGGCCTTCTTCTTCATATTCTTCCAATGCCGGAGAAATATCACCTGGAGCTGTTTGTCCTACTTGATGGGCGACTCGTGATTTCTCCGTCATCTTCTTTGGTGTTTTACGGGTCTGCCCACGCCTGTTGGTATGTTAGTTGATTCGAGGAATGTGCACTCCGCCGCACGGTGACCCGGCCGGTTACAACGGAAACACCGGAACACCAGTTTAGGACGTGCATTACTACTTGGCATCTGATTGGTACTGTCCTTGGATTGATCCTGGCCCTTACGAGGCTGCAACCGTACTTCACGTGCTCCAGGCAATTCCCTTAGCCCAATATCTAACTCCACCGCCGCCTTGAACCATTCGGAAAGGCGTCCTACGATCCCTGTAACCACACATGCCCTGCATACGTCAATATCTAGTCCCGTGCGGAAATGATGGACCAGTAAACGATCTGGCCATGATCTAAGCCTTCCTGCCACTTTTTGGAAGTCCCGTATATAATCTTGTACTGGCCTGCCCCCCGTCGCAGACCTACTAACTGTGCTTCTGCCCGTTGTAGTTGGGTGGGATCCTCAAATCTCGTTTTCAGGGCGTCTAAGAATAGTCCTATATCCAACAGCTCTTTGGCATGGTCGCTATACAGGTCAGCGGCCCAAGCAGCAGCTTCCCCTTGTAGGCTGGCTGTCATTGCAACCACCATCGCCCAATTAGACGGATATAGGGTAGTAAAACGATCCAAGTGGCTGAGCACATGGCTTAAGAATACAGCCAAACGATCTGGACTGCCGTCAAAAGTAAGCGTAATGGGAGGTGGATTCCACATCATGGCTTGTGGCCAAGGAGCTGGTATCTGGCCTCCATATGGGATATTTTCTGGAAGTAACATGGGTCGGTCACCTGAGCCTACTGGGCCCGCCCCTTGCCTACCTGAATCCACCGGCGGAACTCCGGCCCCTCGTGCCTCCTGCCGGTATTGGGAACGCTCAGCTGTGCCCTGCCTCCCCATGGTATTCTGCAAAGGAAAGTGGCTACTTGGCTGTAATTTGAGCCTCGGACTCGCTAACTGGAAACGGGATGACTCGGATATTATACGCGCCCCTGGGGCAGCCCTAGACTTGGGAAGGATACTAGCGGGAACTGAATAACCCCGCTCCCCAAACTGGTCTCTAAGAACGTCCAAGGTGTATACTAACAGAACATCCTAACCGCGCTTCGCGAAAGCCAGGAAACAGGAACGTTGCAGTATTCAACAAGCTTTATTCATTATGTTGAAACTAAGTTAGCACTGGAACGAAGCTCCATTCATTGCCCTAAATACATTCCTCCACCACACCCAGAGTACACACCCCAATTGCCGGTTAATTGGTCACCTGGAATCCACCTGTCCCCCTCCCCATACCTGCCTCGTGATAGTCCTCCACCCTACCTACGCCCCGATCCAGCTAGTACTTATGTTCGAACCTTACATTGAGTCCACGCCCCAATCCAGCTAGTACTTATGTTCGAACCTTACATTGGCATTGCCTTCGGAGATAATACCAGGGAAAGGTTGGTGACTTCTAATATGAGCAGGAAAAAAACAAGTAGAGCGGGAATGAAGAAGGGATTGGAGTGTGAGAAATAGACTGAGGAGAGAGTCATCCAGTGAGGGTGACACATATGAATCAGATAAAGAAGTGAGAACTTTATATACATAAAGACTATCTAAAATAAGATTAAAAGGTTCAGAAGAAAAAGTTTGTAAGGCCAGAATTTTAGCGGCAAGTTCAGCACGCTGAGCAGAAGTTTGAGGAGTAATTTTTGTGTGCCATTGTTCACCCTCCTTCCATACACATGAACCATAAGTCTTGCTGCCATCAACATACAGTGTGACAGCGTTAGGAATGGGAGAGGAGGAAATGGGAGAATGCAGAGAAATTGAAACATTATTAAGGAGTTGGAAGCGAGGGTCAGAGGAAATATGACAGGAAACAGATCCTGCCCAGTCAGCAAGAGAAAGTTGCAATATATCTGAAGAGGCAAATAAAGGTTCCCATATAGTAAGAGACATGGGGACATATAAAAAAACAATATCAAATCCAATTAAACATTTTGCTCGAAAATGGCCCTTTGTAATTAAAAGAGCAAACATATATGGCAGTGGATTGATAGATTTGCGAGGGGTATTGGGGAGGTGAATCCATTCAACAATGGAGATGCTCCCCTTTTGATGTTGGAGAAGGGCAGCTGTAGGAATAGAGGGAGTATTAAATATGGCCAAAGACAAAGGCTCATTGGGAATGGCCCGGTCCACCCAGCGGGTGGAGAGGGCACTATTAATTAAGGCAAAAACATGTTTTTGAGTGGGGTTAAGAACAACAACAGAGGAGGGGGAAGTGTGGCCTTGCAAAGCCAAAAACAAGGGTGCCAACTGGGCAGTGGTGAGTGCAAGAAATGGATGCACAAAATTTATGGTGCCCAAGATTTGTTGTAAAGCAACTAAAGTGAGAGGAGAAGGAAGGTGGATGGCAGGGAGTACTGGAACAGAATGAGAGGCTAGGACTTTATGTCCCAGATATAAAAAGGGAGATTGGGTCTGAACTTTTTCCGGGGCGACAATAAAGCCATAAGAAGCTAAAAGCTGAATGAGTTGGGGAAGGACAGTTTGTACTGTGCCAGGAGGACCCGGGGCAGCTAGGAGAATGTCATCCATATAGTGATAAAGCAAAAAGTTAGGATATGATTTGCGAAAAGGCAACAAGGCAGTGTCCACAAAAGCTTGACATATGGTGGGGCTGTTAAGCATGCCTTGGGGAAGAACAGTCCATTGATAGTGAGGAGTAGGTCGGGACATGTTAGTTTGAGGCAAAGAAAAGGAAAAAAAGTTATTTGTCATCAGGGTGCAGAGGAATGGTAAAAAAAACCAGTCTTTTAAATCAATAATTGCCAAATCATAGCCTTTGGGGATCATATTTGGGTTGGGCATTCCGCACTGTAGTGGACCCATGGGTTTAATTATTATGTTAATGAGGCGTAAATCATGAATAATTCTCCAGTTGTCTGATTTTTTCTTGACTACAAATACTGGGGTGTTATAAGGACTGGTAGTTGGATCCAAATGGCCAGATTGTATTTGCTGATATACCAGTTTCTGCAATGCTTCCTGTTTTTCTAAAGTGAGTGTCCATTGGTCCACCTACACGGGGGTGTCAGAAAGGAGCGTAAGCTTCATGGGTGAAGGAGGCATTATTAGTCTTCCAGAGTTAACTTCGCGTTAAAATGAGAAGTAAGTCTCTGCCCCATAAATTTGTGTGAAGAGGGAAGATGACAGGTTTAAATTTAGCAGAAATGCCTTTTGTGATTCGTTGTGCAATAAGCTATTTTACTGGAGCTTGTTTGTTGAAGTCCTCCCACTCCCCTGACTGCCGGTGAGGATTCGAGGGGCCAGTTAGAGGGCCATTCAGCTGTTCTTATGACTGAGACATCCGCACCAGAGTCTACAAGACCAGAGAAGAGAATGCCATTGATTAAAAAAGGCATCACCAGTTTTTGGGGAGTAATTTGCTTTGTTAGTGCCAATAAATCAGAGGAAGAACTCCCAGAGTGAGGTGCATATGCAGCCTCTGGAATGGGTGGTGCTGCACGTGGTAATAAAACCAAGCGTGCCACCGTATCCCCACAGTTCATTGTGACAGGGAGATTGGTATAAAATTGGACTTTTAGGGTGTCTCTATACGTGGGATCTATCATACCTGGAAGCACAAACACTCCTTGTTCCTGAGCAACAGGTGTGGGAAGAATTATTCCCTCCGTTTCCGGAGGCAAGGGTCCAGAATAAAGAGTTTCAGCAACCGTGAGTAGGTTAGGAAAAGTAATAGAAAGATCAGAAGCCAATTTTAAATTTATGCCAGAAAAATATTGCGAAGCAGAAGAAGTAAGGTCTGAAAAGGATGCAGCCTTTGGAGAGGGGTTAGCTGCAGACCTCTCTGTTAGTTTCCCCAATTGGACTGAGAGGAACGGCACTGATTGGCCCAATGAAAACCCTTTTTACATTTTGGGCACACAGTTTTGGGCTTGGCTCCGGGGATGGCAGCGGGTCGAGCCACGCCGCCTCCTGGGGCTCTACATTGTTTTTTAAAATGACCAGGTATCCCACAATTGAAGCAAGTGCCTTGGGGTTGATTCCCCTTTTGGATTGCAGCTGCAAGAGTGTCCATTTGAAAAGCATTGGTTCCCACAATGCGGCAGGCTTTAAGAAAGTCCACTAGGGTGGCCGTGGGACTGGAAACAAGTGGTTTAAGAATGGACTGGCAGTCCGCATTTGCATGTTCATAAGCCAATTTTATGAGGATTTCATTTGCTGCATCTCAGTTTGAAATTTGACGCTCAATGGCAACTTGCAGGCGATTCACAAAGTCTGCATAGGATTCAGTTGCAGTTTGGTGAATGGCAGAAAAAGATTGAATCGGGGTGCCAGACTCATCAACACAAGCCATGGCAGAAAGAACACAAGTATTAATAATTGGAAATGCAAAGGGAGTAAAAGTTTGAGCCTGAGCATTAAGGGTAGCAAAATTGCCTTCTCCGAAGAGTTGTTCTGCTGTCCATTGTGAACCAGGGTGATTTGCTCTGTTTTGTGCCTCTCTTTTATATTCAGATTCAAAAACTACGTATTGCGTTCTGTTAAGAAGCATGTGGAACAGATCTTTCCAATCTTGAGGCAACATTCGATATGCACTAGCAATTGAATGTATCAGTCCTCTGTATAGGGACTGGTTATGCCATAATCTTTTGTAGCCTTTTTCAATTCTCGGATCATAGCCAGGGGAAGTGCTTCCCAATCAACCACTATGCCTGCTGCAGTCTGTTGGTAAGTAACAGGGAACAACTCTGTCTCGGATAGTTCAGAAACGCTTAAATCACCATTGTTTAAAGCCTTTTGAAAAGCACCACGGATGATTCCGGGCCGGGAGACAGGCGGCAATGTGGCAGGAACAGGAGAGGGTGTTTGTTGTTTATCAGGATCCATAAAATTTGCAGGGACAGAAGGAGGGTTGAAACCTGCTCCAGGGGGAAAGGGAGTGGCCAACATAACAGACGGACTTTTATACGGTGGAGGGTCTAATAAAGGCTGATGAGGCGAGTCAGCATGGGTTTGAATCAGGGTATAGGCAATTTTCCAAAGGCACAAAATCTCTGGGGGGCTCTCGGAGACTGATGGAGGATGGCGCCGATTTTCCTCCATGTATCTACTTTTAAAGATCCAGACTCTGGATAGGATGAGCAGTTAGCCCATACGTAAGCAAGCAATTTAACAGTCTCAGATTTAGAAAGGTGATGGGTTAATTTCTGTTCCTGATCAGTAAGATATTTTTTCCTGCCAAGTAGCCTCAACTCTTCCACATGCTGCTTTTGAGCGTGAGACATTCCACCCCCCATACTTACGAAGAGGAGTCAGTTGCCAGCAACTTCGTCAGGTGCACCAAGCCTATTCCAGGCAATAAGTAAAGGGTCGGCAGGGACGTATCCCTCAGTGGATCACGTCGGGGTCACCAGATGTGGTGGTCTCCCATGGAGAATGAGACACGCACACAGGTATCTCGGGATGGGAGCCCAGAGCTGACTCCAACACCCTCTTTTATTGTTACTATAGTTTTTACATCACACAGTGTAAGCAAAAGACGTATATAGGGGTGGTTACAATGTATCGCATAACAGACACTCTCCAGATGCAAGGCTACGCAGGTGTTCTTATCAGACTCTGTCCAAATGGCTGATGAATGTATCCTGTGTCTGGAGCAGTCTGTTTGTTATCTCAAGGACCTTTGTGGGAGCATGCCCATGGACATATTTGTGCAATTAATCCCACAGAAGCCCAAGTGGATTTTTTAGAAATAAAAACAAAAAGAAAAAAAATACTCCGTTTGCCTTTTACCGGAAGACTAAGCATACCTTGAGGACACAAGGTTAATATGTAAAATTCTGACTATCTGACCTCATATTCAATCTGTAGAGAAAATTAGATACGGATGGAATGGCGAATGGCCTTGAAGGACAGGAGGAAGAGCTGCTACTAAGGCAATGGTCAGATAAGTGGGGCTCAAGCCCAAGCAAAGAAAATAACCTGAGAACACATCTCAGATAAGCTTCTTTTCAGTTCACATGAAGATAAAGGGAAGGAGTAGGAATCATATTTAGACTAGCAAGTTTGTGTTACTATAGCTTTACAGTAAAATAATATTGATCTATATGACACTGGTTTTCTAGGCTAGTCTATTTTGAAGGGTTCACATTATGTCAGAGGGAAAGAGAGAAAGGCTATGGGGAAGCAGAGGAAAAAAATATAAGAATGGGGAAAGGAGAATTGTAACCATCAAACTGGAAGAGAATGTCCAGATCAGTAGTAACTGTTAACTCAATATGACCATGCTAAATGAGGGATTGTTACATCAGCTCACAACTTGCCAGTGTTCTGCAAACTGCAGCATTTAGGAAAAATTTAAGACAAGCTGATTTATGACAAGGAAGTACACTTTTATTTTCCCTCATTCTGTTTGATGAGAGTGGCTATCTTCCAAATGAAACTCAACTGTCAAAAAATATGCAAAAGAAAAAAAGTTCAAGTTTCCCATTATAAACTTTGTTTAAAATGTTCAAATGGATGTTTGTGTTTATTGCCAAACAAATGGCTGCCTTGTAATTATTTCTCTTAACTATTTAGTTTGGTCAAATAAATAAACCAAGATAGGCAATGACCAAACAAGAAGATTGTCTTCACTTCTTATCCACATTGTTAAAATCTACAAGACAAGTAATTGCCACTATTGAAGATTATCATCATAAAGTCCCAAATCAAGGTGAACCCAATTGACTTTATCTGCAAAGAATGGTAAAAATTGCTCATAGTGTACTTCTGATTGTTTGCTTTCTTCCCTAAACAACTTGATGGAAGATATTCCATGCTGTATGAAAACATTCACTGACTGCTTTGGTCAATTGCAATGGAGGAGGAAAAATATATTCTCTTTGATGCATTTATGCTCAATCTGATTTGTCTGATAATTTCTCCATTCCAGTATTCTGCCCATCTACTTCATTGTTTTCAGATCCCTAGTAAACCAAAATACCAATTTGGCTTTGTTAGAAGGAAACGGATGCTTAGGAAGAATAATGTTAGTTGTCCAGATCATCTCCACAAGCCACAGAGTGGCCAAAGTTTCAACAATAGTATTAACAAATGAAGTGGGAAATTCTTCAGGTATAATCAAAACTATTTGACACATCTACTGCTGCAAAGATTTATAACAGTTACCAGTATAAAACTGACGAGTCTTAAATGAATTGTTCACATCAACTAAGTTTCAGAAAATGCCTCCATATCCAAATGATCATCTTCAGCTGAACAGAATACCAAATCCAGCATGTGTTCTGCTAAATGAATAAGCTCAGATAGGATAGCTCCATTATTGTCATGGTAGCCACTCCTGACTGGCCAATCTCAGTGTGTATATTGAATTCCCTTAGGAGAAAAATTTAGAGTGATGTACATCCACACTGAAGACTCCTGCGAGTCCCTTGGACTGCAAGGCGTTCAAACTAGTCAGTCCTAGAAGAGATCAACCCCGACTGCTCTTTAGAAGGCCAGATCCTGAAGTTGAAACTCAAATACTTTGGCCACCTATTGAGAAGGAAGGACTCACTGGAGAAGGGCCTAATGCTGGGAAAGATTGAGGGCAATAGAAGAAGGGGACGACAGAGTCGTCACTGAAGCAGTAGGTGTGAACTTAAATGGACTCCAGAAGATGGTAGAGGACAGGAAGACCTGGA
The DNA here is from genome assembly GCF_016545835.1 of Crotalus tigris. Classification (NCBI taxonomy): domain Eukaryota; kingdom Metazoa; phylum Chordata; class Lepidosauria; order Squamata; family Viperidae; genus Crotalus; species Crotalus tigris. Next base: position 710 of record NW_024098222.1, on the reverse strand, counting down.
GGAACGTTGTCCATGGGGTCACGATGGGTCGGACACGACTTCGCAATTAACAACAACAACAACAACATCCACACTAAAAAATCAGTACAGCTAGTTCAGGAACAGAAAACTGTGTTCAGCTGGGTGAACACTATGCTATTGTGACAGTAACCTACGCTGCTCTGGCCATCCAGATAAAGTAATAATTGAAATTGGCAGAATCCAACAGAATTCTCAAGATAAGGTTATGGCCATTCTGTCTCCCTGATTTCTATAATTGGCTGCAACCCAGAGTTATCTGGTAAGCAGAGTAATCTAGTAAAACTCTCCAAGCCAAGTTTCAAGATCAGAATCTTTATCCAGGAACTGATCTGATATTAAAAAAGAAGATCTTGAGGTTGGAGATGATTACCACCACCATTCTCAACTTGTCTCTGACTACAAAAAGAAATAGATGGAAGGAAATCAACATCCTGCCCTTCTTTCCTTGAAACAACTGCAGTATGTTGCAGTATCTTCTCCTGCCAGTTATTCTCCCAAAGCATCCATTCTCATAGATGTTTCCTCTTCAACTACAATCTTTACACTTCATAACTGCATTCTATAAGGTTCAGAGAACAGATGATAACATCTCTGCATGCAGATTTCAGATAGACAGAACTTCAACACTCCTGGTTCTGCAAAGAAGGCCAACAGGCCAGAGGTTATTTTCCCAGCTTTCCTCTGAGTGC